>NC_037679.1:46661893-46894620 GCF_003255815.1 Theropithecus gelada | reverse complement strand
TCCCTTCCCTTCCCTTCCCTTCCCTTCCCTTCCCTTCCCTTCCCTTCCCTTCCCTTCCCTCCCCTCCCCTCCCCTCCCCTCCCCTCCTCTCCCTCCCCTCCCCTCCCCTCCCTTCCCTTCCCTTCTCTTCCCTTTTTTCTTTTCTTTCCAGAACCTCACTCCGTTGCCCAGGCTTGAGTGCAATGGCATGATCTCGGCTCACTGTAACCTCTGCCTCCCAGATTCAAGTGATTCTTGTGCCTCAGCCTCCTGAGTAGCTGGAATTACAGGCATGCGCCACCATGCCTGGCTAATTTTTTGTATTTTTAGTAGAGATGGGGTTTCGCCTTGTTGGCCAAACTGGTCTGGAACTTCTGAACTCAAGTGATCTGCTGGCCTTGGCCTCCCAAAGTGGTGGGATTACAGGTGTGAGCCACCACACCCAGCCCAAGATGAAGTATATTTTCTGTCTCTGGATTAGGTTTTTTACTATTGAGTGGCCACATTATATGCCTTATTTACCTCTGGATTCTTATGACAAATTCTAGACAAACCTATGAAATTCAATGCATACTGAATTCCAAGAGAATGTTAATGAGACACAGTTGTAAGTCATATGATGTGAATTGCTTTTCTAGTAGTAGGTGAAGACAATTTGCCCAATTCCACTGTCTTCTGATCCCTGCTGGGTTCAGTGTGCTTACTGGATAAGCATGAGACTTGTTGTGATATCCGAACCTTATCCATTTGCCAAACTGGACACGTTTTCCTCAGTAGGTTTCTTTAGATGTTGATCTAATTGCCAGTTAATAATGGCCACTTTCTGAAGCTAGGAAATCATAGATTCTGCCATTGTGCTAAATGACTCTTAGTACGTATGTTTCGCTTTGTGTTTTTAATGGTTTTCTCCACTAATAGCACCTCTAACAGTTTCAAGATGGGAACAGCTGTGCTTGTGCCACATGAGATAGACAAACACATACTGTCCCTCATTTCTTTTCTATATCCCTCACCTGCTTTTAAATTTACAGTGTATTGGAGTAGAAGAACGGAGCCAAAATAAAGCAACTAATCAAGAACCTTTGTCTGGAACAGGGATTGGGCAAAATTCAAGCCAGGAGCCAAATTTGCCCCAGAATCTGTCTTTGTAAGGTTTCCTTGGAACATTGCCATGCTGATTCATTTGTGTATTGTCTATGACTGCTTTTGCACTACAATGGTAGGGTTGTATAGTTGGGTCACAGACCATATGGCCCACAAAGGTTAAAATACTTACTCTCTGATTCTTCACAGAAAATGTTTATTACGTCTAGTAAATTAAGTTGCTAAAGAAACCTCTTGGAAAAATATATTTAGCAATAAAAACTCTTTAATAATTTATTATGCACCATAAAGCCAATTTAGAGAGTCTATTAACTAAATTTTCTTTCTAAATAATAAGTCTTAATAAATGGGATATTCAAAATCAACCCCTCCTTAGTCCTACAACATGGTGCCATTAGCCCATTTACCCAAGAAGTCAGTGGTGAGAACATAAAACAAAAAGCCGAAATGAATTGATTGTAGAAAAATGCAGGGCCATTGAATTAAAAAAAAAAAAAAAAAGTGAGGAGGATGTTGTGCTATGCACATCAAAGAAACAAATACCTGTACAGAGATTTCTGCACTTAAGAGCTGTTTTCTGTATGTTCATGCTAAGTATGAAGACAAATTAAAATCAGTTGTAAATAAATCTTATAATGGAAAATAGGATATATATTCTGTTTTATCTCTGCTGCTAAAATTATTAGGCCAGGACCACTGGCCAATATTATCTCATTAAGCATATTCTTTTGCCTTTTGCCACAGGGCAAAGCTTCATTCATGTGGCATCTTGAAGGCAGAATTAATTAACTGTCATTAGGGTTGCTTGGTACAGCAAAGTTTGACCTTTTCATTTCCAAAAATGGATCTGTACTATTCAAAACAAAGAGATTCAGTGAAAGAATAACATTTTTTAGTCTATGGACATGAATTTATTTCATGAGATTCTGTGTATGTTTGCTACTTTGATTTATTGCTGTTAGACATTAGAGAAAGCTTGTTGTTATGGTTTGAATGTTTGTGTCATGCCAAAATTCATATTTTGAAACCTGTTGAGGGCTCCAGTCTCATGAATGGGATTAGTGTCTTCATAATGGAGGCCCAAAGAAGCTTGTTCACCCCTTCCACCAGAGAATGTAGAGAGTTTATGGGACCGGATTCTAAGAGGGTGCTGAATCGAAAAGGATGTAACATGAAGATGGATAAGGGAAATATTGATTTCAAAGCACTCTCTGAATACACTGGATTTAACACCCTATTAAAGATGATGGTGCAAACACATTATTTGGATGACTCCTAGAAGTATGGTAAAAGCAACAGTCCTCATTAAGTGTAATATAAATGACAGTATAGCTGTGGCAGATGGTGGAAGAGATTATAAAGCTCATAGTAGAGAGAAAGCTATACCGAAACACTTTTTAAGACCCTGGGCCTGCCGAG
Source organism: Theropithecus gelada (assembly GCF_003255815.1). Taxonomy (NCBI): domain Eukaryota; kingdom Metazoa; phylum Chordata; class Mammalia; order Primates; family Cercopithecidae; genus Theropithecus; species Theropithecus gelada. Next base: position 46,892,118 of record NC_037679.1, on the reverse strand, counting down.
CATGGTAGCTCACCATTGTAATCCCAACACTTTGGGAGTCCTAAGCGGGAGGATCACTTAAGCCCAGGAATTTGAGACAAGCCTGGGCGACATAACAAGAGCCTGTCTCTACAAACAATAATAATAATAATAATAATAATCATAAGTAGCCTGGCGTGGTGCTATGCACCTGCAGTTCCAGCTGCTTGGGAGGCTAAGGTGGGAGGATGACTTGAACCCAGGTGGTCGAGGTTGCAGTGATCTGTGATTGTTTTATTGCACTCCAGCCTGGGTGACGGAATGAAACCTTGTCTCAAAAAAAAAAAAAAAAAAAGAAAGAAAAAAAGAAAGAAAAAAAGACCAGAGTCCTATCAGTTGTTTATATTCCATATGGGAGCTTGTAAGATAGAATAATTACCAAAGCAATGAGATATGCTGGTGAAAGGGCCTGCTTTACAATGGAGTTCTATAGTGGCTTTCCTCTGCAGACTAGGGGTGTGATTGGAGGTGCCATTATAAACTGCTCTCACCTTCAATACTCATTGTAATAATACTGAAACCACAAAATCAGGGTCAGCACTTAACCTCAAGAAGCCAGGTCCAAAAGATAGCCAGGAGGGCTTTAAAGACATAAGAGACCAGTGGTGGTGGTCCATTAGCATTTGTACTTGTTTCACCATTCTGGCCCCTAAAAAAGCCAGATAATGGTCTACCTTCAACAACCAAACTGGTTAGGTACTAACTCCATTGGCCGCTACTGATCCAGGTATAGTATCTTCACTAGAATAGATTAATGCAAAGTCAGGCTAATGGTATGTGGCCATTGATCTGGTGAATGTGTACCTACCCATTGCTATGCTAAAGGAGTATCAGAAACAGTTTGCATTCACTTGAAATAAACCATTTTATAAATTTACATGATTGCCCCAGGACAATATTAACTAACTTGCTGTCTGCCACAGCACAATCAGAAAGACTTGGATTGACTAACATCCATCACAAGTATCATGTTCACTGGATCACGTGAGCTAGTGGCTAGTGTGCCACTGGCCTTGAAAAGTGTTCTCTAAATGGTGGGAAGTAAACCCTTTAATGAGCCTGCTACGCCAGTAAAACCTTTGGATGCCTGGTGGTCTGAGGAATGGTGGTGTAGTCCTATCTCTTATACCTACCACTGAAAATGAAACACAATGGCTAGTAGCAGTAGCCCTCTTCAGATTCTGCAGGCAACATATTCCGCATCTGGAAATAATGCTCAAACCCATATATTATGTGGTACAAAAGTTTGACAGCTCTGAGGGGAATCCGGAACAGAAAGTGCTCTGCAGCAGGCCTTATAACACAGAAAATCCCGTGACATTTGAGATATAGAGGTAGGAAAAGACCCTGTGTGGAATGTAACAAGGGAGAATCACAAAGAGACCCCTAGGTTATCTGCAGTATAAAAATCAAATACCTTTATAAAATAAGCTCCTCGTATGTTACCAGACCCTGGCAGAGGTGGAGTGTCTGAACAAGGTGCGCAAAGTAACCACAAAACCAGAACTGCTGATTTTAACCTGGATTCTATTAGATATCACCAAATCATATGATCAGGCAGGTCCAGGAGAAATCATTGTTAGATGGAAGTGGAACATCCAGAATAAAGCATTAACAGGGCCAGATGGCACAAGTAAAATGCATAAACAGGTAACCCAGACACCTATGTCACCTGTTTCTCAACATGAATTCAAGCCTTAAAGTGGCAAAGCAAAATCTAGAAAACTTTTGAAAGAAGGCATAGATGAGTTTATCTCTGATCTTGGTCAGAAAGAATTCCTAAGATGCAAATGGAGAAATCACTGTCACATAGACATTTTGACATTTTCAATGAAGAACTTTTGCCATAAAAAGATACTTTAAAGAAAACAAAAAGAAAGTGTGAGAATATGCAGCATTAGCTGATGTTAGATTATTATGAGGACTGTTAGAACTTTAAAATCAATGAAGAGTAACAGCAATCATGAGAAAAGTGAGAAAAATCATGAAAAGGTATTTCAAAAGAAAGAAAACATATTTGGCCAAAAGCCATCAAAACCTCATTAATCATGTAAATACAAAACAGATGAAAAAGAGGTGGCATTCTATTGGCAAAGATTAACAGGTCCAACAATACTAAATGGTAGAGAAAATGGAGAAGTTTTCTACTGTTGCTGATGGGAAAGTAAATTTGTACAACCATTTTTGAAAACAGTTTGGAAGTGTCTTATACTTGACCATTCATATTTACTACAACTTAGCAACTCCTTTCCTAGGTATATCCAAGACAAACTTTTGTACATGTGCACTTGGAGATATGCACAAGCATGTCCATGCAATGTCATTTTTTTTTTTTTTTTGAAACAGAGTCTTGTCTGTTGCCCAGACTGGAGTGCAGTGGCGCGACCTTGGCTCACTGCTACCTCCGCCTCCCCGGTTCAAGCGATTTTCCTGCCTCAGCCTCTGGAGTAGCTGGGATTACAAAGAAGTGTGCCACCACTCTTGGGTAATTTTTGTATTTTTAGTAGAGATGGGGTTTCACCATGTTGGCCAGGCTGGTCTCGAACTACTGACCTCAGGTGATCCACCCACCTCGGTCTCCCAAAGTGCTGGGATTACAGACATGAGCCACTGCACCTAGACCAATGTCATTTTAAAATAGAAGAAAAGAAAAAGAAAGAAAAGGAAATAAAATCAAATATAAATGATCAATAAAAATAAATACATTCTGATACGATTATAAAATGGAATGATAAAGTATGACTTAATTCATAAAAATGAATTTTATCCAGAAACTTAGAAAAAAAAAGAAATTCATATGAAACAAAAAAAAAAAAGTGCAAATAGGTAAAGCAATCCTAAGCAAAAAGAACAAAGCTAGAAGCATCCCAATACCTGACTTCAAACTACACTATAAGGCTACGTTAACCAAAACAGCATACTACTTGTACAAACAGATACATAGACCAGTGGAACAGAATGGGGAACACAGAAATAAAGCTGCATACTTACAGCCATCTGGTCTTTAAAAGAACTGACAAAAATAAGCAATGGGGAAAGGACTCCCCATTCAATAAATGGTGCTGGGATAGCTGGCTAGCCATATGCAGAAGGATAAAACTGGACCCCATCTTTGACCATAAACAAAAATTAACTCAAGATGGATTAAAAACCTAAATGTAAGACCTAAAATTATAAAAATCCTAGAAGCAAACCTAGGAAACATGATTCTGGACATCAGCGTTGGGAAAGAATTTATGAGAAAGTCCTCTAAAACAATCGTAACAAAAAAATTGACAAGTAGGACTTAATTAAACTAAAGAGCTTCTGCATAGCAAAATAAACTATCAACAGAGTAAACAGACAATGTACAGAATGGGAGATAATATTCACAAACTATGTATATGATGAAAGTCTAATACCTAGAATTTGTAAGTAGCTCAAACAATTTAATAAGCAAAAAACAACCCCATTAAAAAGTGGGCAAAGGATATGAAGAGACATTTCTCAAAAGAAGATACAAGTGGCCAAAGAACATATGAAAAAAAATACTCAGCATCACTAATCATCAGAGAAATGCAAATCAAAACCATAATGACATACCATCTCACACCAGTCAGAATGGCTGTGGTTAAAAAGTCAATAACAGTGCTGGCGAGGCTGCAGATAAAACACTTGTGCAATGTTAGTGGGAATGTAAATTAGTTCAGCCACTGTGGAAAGCAGTTTGAAGATTTCTCAAAGAACTTAAAACAGACCTGCCAATTAACCCAGCAGTCCCGTTATGGGGCGTATATCCAAAAGAATATAAACTGTTCTACCAAAAAGACACTTGTACCATTATGTTCATCACAGTATTGTTCACAGTAGCAAATGCATGAAATCAAGCTAAGTACCTATCAATGGTGGATTGGATAAAGAAAATGTGATACGTATACACCATGGAATACTACATAGCCGTAAAAAAGAAATAAGTTTACGTCCTTTGCATCAACATGGATGCAGCTGGAGGCCATTATCCTAAGTGAATTAACACTGGAATAGGAAACCAAATACTGCATGTTCTCACTTATAAGTGGGGGCTAAACATTGGGTACTCATGGACATAAAGATGGCAACAATAGACACTGGAGACTACTAGAGAGAAGTGGTGGAGGGAGGTAAGTGTTGAATAACTACTGGGTACTGTGCTTACTATCTGGTTGATGAGATCAATCATACCCCAAACCTCAGCATCACACAGTATACCCATGTAACAAACCTGCACAGGTATCCCCTGAGTCTAAAATACAAGTTGAAAGCATAAAAGTCAAATATATAAATGAATTTTAGCAATGCAGTTTTCAGTGAAAATAGGAATTCTTGGAAAAGTTCAGTCACAGTAATACCCATTTTATAAAGTTTAAAGTAAATCAAGACTGAACAATTTATTGTAAACAAAATTTTATTTAGACATATTTTGATATATAGACATCAAAATTTTATTTAGACATATATAGACCTACAGATCTTTATATACATAGATGTCTATATATACATACATACATATATACATATGTACACATAGATGTCTATATATAGACATCTATGTTTATGTCTATATATGTCTAAATAAAATTTTGACATATATAAAATAAATAAACATATATAGACATATCTAAAATTTATATCATATAAATTTTAAAAGTAAGAAATAACAGACCCGGGATATTGAAGAGGGGGCAGTGTAGCAGGAGAATAGGAAATTAGTGTAATGAGGATTCAGAAGGTGCAGACAATTTGCATAAGCAAAAGAACAGCAGGTGAAGCCAGTTCGTATAGGTAGGAGAGCAGCAGGTGAAGCATATAGGACACATCCTCTCTCCCGTGAGAACAAGCCACTTTCACCTCTGATTGGCTGCTGGGCAGGGCCTCCATTGCAGCCTCTGATTGGCCACAGGCTAGTCCATAATGGGGTGTAGCCAATTGGAGACCTTTAAAGGGCACCGAGGGGGTGTTGCTGGGTTCCTTTAGCTCGATAAAAATCCTAATTGAAGACGCTTTTGAGCCGCTTGCTTGAGCTCATTCTTGTTTCGTGCGTTTTCTTCAATACATCTGTGCTTTCATTACTCCTTTCTTCTGTTACTTTGTTTTTCGTTGCTTCATCTTTTTTTTTTTTTTTTTTTTGTTACCTTGTTTGTGCATTTTGTTCAATTCTTTGCTCAACATCCAAGAACCTGCACAACTCCGGTAACATTTTGGAGAGCCAGCCAAGAGGTAAGCCCAAATTTTGGGATTTATTTTTTCTTCTCTTTCTTTGTCGAAGCCCTCATCTGCATGCAGGGGTCAGGCAGTTAAAAGCCACTAGGGCACCTGCTGCTTAAAGTCTCCCGTGACAGGATAACTAGGTCATAGAGTAGGACATTTAGGTCTTGCTGAGTTCAAGGCAAATCCATATGACAGGTTTTTGTGTGCATGACAAAATGTTTTTGAGGAGGTTAGACCCTTCATTTTCTGATTTCTGTGTTTGTTCGATTGCTTTGTGGGGATGTGGTCATGCAGAATTACTTTATATTCCATTTCTCAGAGTAGGGCAAGAGATTTCACTTTTATGTATGAATTCTTTTAGCATAAGAACCCAGAATTTTTAATTGTATGGACAAATCCCGAACTTTATTGTGCATAGTTTTAAGGTACATTGCAAAGTGCCTGTTTCACGGGTGTTGCAGGCTGAAGTTTATTTCACTTGGCGGGATGCAAAAAGCTGAGCATTGCATCCTGGGACTAAGGGAATCATAGACTATTCCATCGCCTATGGTGGGAAAACATCCACAGGTATGCCTGACACCCTAGGGGCAGGGATGCCTGCAACAAATAGGCCCTCCTTAGGGCAGACCACTATGGGAAACACCTTTCAGAATCCTTTAATCTGCAAAGCTCATAGTAGACCATTCTATTGCCTATGGAGAGAGAACATCCAAAACAGCACTGGTGCCCACCCCACAGTCGGGGACGCTGACTGACACCCTAAGGACAGAGATGTCTGCAACAAATGGGCCCTCCTTAGGCCAGATCACTATGGGAAACACCTTTCAGAATCCTTAAGTCTGTAAAGCTTCTAAGACTTGCCCTTAAAAAGACTGAGCCAGACATTGTGGATGACGCCCCTCTTATAAGGACAACTTATCTCTCAGGGCGAACTACAGCTGCCCCCCATATAACCCCTTGCCAAATTCTGCAAACATGTAATGCCAGCCAGAAAAGAAAAGAACTATATTAAGCCCCCAGTGCACCTGGAGTGGAACACTCTGCTCAGTAGCTCCTCTGGCACTATATTACATGTCAGGGAAGTAGCAGGAGTAGAAGGGCCAGTTTGAGCACAAGTCCCATTTTCCATAACCTATATCCAATAATGTAAGGAAAAGTTGAGAAGGTGCTCTGAGGACCCTGACGGGTTTGCAGATGGGTTCCAAACCTTAACTTGGGCTTTTGACTTATCATGAAGAGATGTCCAATTCACTTTAGCAACCTGCTTTACTCCTGTGAAAAAGGAAAGGATTTTTGAGACCAGTCCCCATGAGACAGATGATATGTTTGCCCGAAATTCCCAGGGCAATCACTCAGGCCCAGACACAGTGCCTACCACTGATCCTAGTTGGGATTATAATACCCCTGTTCAAATGAATAGGAAAACAAGTTTCTTGAGGCACTCCTTGGAGGTATGAAAAAGGGGATAACCAAGGGTGTAAATTATGATAAGGTCAGGGAAGTCACACAAGGGAAGGAAGAAAATCCAGCTATGTTTTATGGCAGGTTAGAAGAGGCCTTCAGAAAATACGCAAATTTAGACCCTTCCTCTCCTGAGGGCATGATGTTAATAATGGCCCAGCATTTTATTAGCCAGTCTTCCCTGGACATCAGGCACAAACTCCAAAAATTGCAAATGGGACCACAAACTAACCCAAATCAGCTTCTTGATACCACCTTTAGGGTATATAACAATTGTAACCTGGAGCAGGGAAAAAGGGAACAGAGTAAAGAAAAAACAGCAAGCCAAAATTATGACAACCATCACTGAAAATGCCCAGAGAGCATCCAAAGGGCCATAAGAAAAATGTCAGCAAAGGCTCTTGCTTTACACACACACACAAAAAAAAGACATTAGGCAAAGGATCATACTAAGCCCCCGCCAAGCCCCTGCAAGAGCCTTTGCTGGTATTAATCATGACCCCTGGCACTGAATAATTGACTGCCCCCACTCTCACTGAGGGGCGCACTCAAGACTCTCGTAGTGCAAAAGGAGAAAGTAGATGATGACTGAAGGGGCCCAGGGCTTTCCTTATCACCCCTATCCAGAAAGATCATCATTACTACTGAGGAGCCCCAGGAAACTGGATGTGATGGGTACACAAATTCAGCTTCTTTTTAATACAGGGGCAAGTTACTCTCTCCTTACTTCGTATGTAAGAAAATCCTCCACTAGGACCACAACTGTTCTAGGAATGGAAGAGAAAAATAAAGTCAGGCATTTCACCCCACCTTTAACTTGCCAATTCGAAAAACAAATTTTACAACAAGAGTTTCTAATGGTACCACGCTGACCAGTCCCCCTGATGGGAAGAGATATTATGGTTAAAATAGGGGCACTGCTAAAATTTAAGCACCACCAGGCAAGATTGCTAATGGTCAGTGATGCAAACAATGTTCCAGGCCATATCAACAAATAGGTCAACCCATTAGCATGGTATACTTGGAGGTCTGGAAGGGCCTAGGACAGTAGTGCCAGTCAAAATACAACTCAAAGACTCCAGTCATTTTCCAAATTGAAAACAATATCCAATTAAGCTGGAAGCAGGAAAAGGCCTAGCATAAATAGTTTAGGAGTTGCTTGCCCATGGACTTTAAAACCCTGCAATTCTCCCTGCAATACCCGCATTCTGCCCATTTTTGAAACCTTCAGGAGAATACTGTATGGTACAGGATCTCAGGATAATTAACAAAGCAGTGATCTCTGTCCACCCATTGGTGGCAGACCCACATATTCTTTTGACTCAGGTGCTGGGAACACAGAATAGTTTTCAGTCTTAAAGGATGTCTTTTTCTGTATTCCTCTGGCACTAGAATCTCAATATCTTTTTACATTTGAATGGGAATATTCTAGTGGTAGAGAAAGAAAAAGAACAATACAGCTGGACAGTGCTCCCTCAGAGATTTTGGGACAGCCCCAGTATTTTTTTTTCCCCAGGCCTTAAAAAAGGATCTGAAGGATCTTCAATTAGAAAACAAGAGTATGCTCCAGTATGTAGATGACCTTCTTGTGTGTAGCCCAACCCAGGAGTTATCTGATCAAAATACTATAAGGACCTTGAATTTTCTGGCCAACAGGGGATACAAAGTGTTCAAAAATAAGGCTCAAATTGCCCTCCAATGGGTACAATATTTGGGGAATATCTTAACCCTCGGAACCTGGCAGATATCTCCAGAACAAGTGCAAGTTGTATGTGGTTTGGGACCCCCCTCCCCCAAGGAACAGTTTTTTTCTTTTCTGGGAGTGGCTAGGTTCTGTAGAATATGGATACCAAATTTTGGGCTCATAGCAAAACCTCTTTGTGAAACAACAAGGGGGCCAGGAAATGAATCAATGGAGTGGACCCCGGAAATGAGGGAAGCCTTTGCCAAGATAAAACAGACTCTTAGGCTCCCACTCTTGGCATCCTAGTCCTCACTAAGCCTTTGCAGTCTTTTACTCTTTTACTTTCTCTTCTGCAACCAGTTGGAAAAAAGTTAGATTTTTAAAGAGCTCATATATTTAGTTTAGGCGTACCTGGGTAATCTCCCTATCTCAAGGTTGTCTGTGCCATATCCACATAACCTAATCACAGGAGTAAAAATCATCAAATTCACAGCTCCAGTAATTATTTAGGGCACAAATACCAGAAGGGCAGGAAATTTTAGGGGCCATTTTAGAATTCTGCCTACCACATTAATCAACAAATAAAAGGGACTAAAACACATGATTAGTATCAGCCCAATTATATGCAACAAAATTCCATTTTAAGAAAAGCTAAAGAAATAAAATTTCTCTTTGGAGAGATGTCTGAATATTTCAGCTACTGCTTTATTGAGTTTAATATTTTTTAAGGATGAGAGAGTCTCCACTGAATTTTGAACAAAACTTTTCTAATAAAAAATCACCTTTAGCCTAAATCATTAAATTCCATGGGCAAGTGTACTAATATGTGAAAGTTTGGTTTACATCAGATAGTTTCTGTTTTATAGAAAGAGTAGGCTTTCTCTAAAATCCCTACTCTGGAGGTCATTTTCCTGACACTTCATTTGTTTTAAGTTAAAGTTATCCAGGCATGGAATAGTCATCAGTACATCATGACACTGAAGAATTTGAGCTATGGAGCTTTACTTCTTAAGTTTAAATCTGAGTTCTGTCACTTATTAGTTGGATGGACTTCGACAGAGTCACTTAACCTTTTTGTGTAGGGTTCCTTCCGAACAAAACAGGAACAATGTTTTAGTTTCTGAGGAATAACCCAGATATTGCGTTTAAAGAGCGCAGCAAATATAGATTTTATAATTATTGGCTTTAAGTACTATGCTAGTAACTATTTCCTTATATAAGCTTATTTGAAAGTGTTTTAGAACACATGAAACCAGTGCTTTAGTCATCTATCCTTTTAGCCCTTTTAAAAATATAATACGAAATATATTTACTCAGTATTTTGTAATAATTGTATTACTTACCTCTTTATCATCTTAAAATATTCTCATACTATTAAATGTCATTTAAAAATTTTGTCTGTATTTATTTGTAAAATATGATATTTTAAAAAAATTATCTCTTTGGCCCAAAATCCCTTTCTCTTTACATTTCTTCAAGTAGCTTAAATATCCCCAGTTGCTGTCTGGTGTTCTTAAAGTAAATCCACCGAGGTTTCACCAAGTTCTTTTTGATTTTTATACAGTTTGGGATTTTTTCATTGATGCAATATATTGCGAACTGACAGGCTATTTGTTGCAATCTTGCTCATTTTTCTATCAGTGACTTATTCGTTATTAAAAGGAGCTGGACAAATTGAACTTGTGAAACATTTTTATTTTGTTTGCCTTTTATACCTTTTTTATAAAGGAAAAAAATTAGTATATTTCTTGGTTTAGTCTTATAAGATATTTTGATAAAATGCCACAGTACTTTGTAGTCAAACATGAAAGAGATAGAGCACTTCACCATTGAAAAAGTCAGTGTTTTCTATACATTTTTGTGCCTTGCTTTTTTAAGGTTTCATGAACCAAGAGTGGCAGCTTCACCTTTGCTTAGTTAAAACACAGTGACATATTTCTTTTACTGTCAGGAACTGCTGATATGACAACTCAAGGGAAATGTTGAAATAAGAATTTGAAAAGCCAAGCAATTTCCTTTATGAAATTACGTGCCATATGCTCAACATTTAGGTCACAAAGCATACTTTTTAAAAAAAAAGGAAAAAAAGGATCTCAAATTTATGCAAATGAATTATCATAAAGGTGAGTAAATGTAAAACAGAAAACATGCATTTCTGGAGTTTGCTTTTTTGAGATAAACATTGAAGATTAGAAATATAATTGAAATTCTAGGACACTGGAATTAGAAAACACATTACCAATTATAGACATCTGCTTAGAATTCGGTGCTGAAGGTAGTTTGGTGCTCTACAGGGTACCTGACTCCTGAGAGATGAATGTGTGTGCCTGAAATGTGCAAAAGTGGTGGCAAGCTCCAGGACATTTGGGTTCAGAAGAGTCTTCAGTGTTAACAAATAGAATTCTGACACTTATTGAGGGCTGGGCATGTAGAAGTGTGCTGCCCAAATGGGTTGTAGCATACATGGCTGAGGGGAGACAAGAAGGGGTTTCAGAGGCACTCAGAGACTTGTATGGGTTGGGAATGTCCTTCATCCATGTATTAAGCAGGGAAAAGTGGGATGCACACTAGTGGAGAGATATTACTGCTCAGAAACAGGAGTCTTCCACAGATAAACTGGTGGTGTAAACAAGTGGTGATCAACCCCTAACCTGTCTGGAGGAGTAAATTAGCTAGCTAGACCACTTCTATTGATGCTGTCCCTCTTTTTGATGCCAAATGTCACAGTCTGAAGAAATTAAAGGAACAAATCTGAATAGATTTCCTTTTATTACATCCTCAAGTTAATCCCAGCTTAGAAAGCCAGAGAGAAAAAGTAATTCCTTAGTAGTTAGATTAAAATGTATTTTTGTCTTTTGAACTTTTAAACTACTGAAAATCTATCATGCTTGTGAAAGTGCTGGGACAAACCTCTAGGATGATGCTATCTGATAGAAGCATAATGAGAGTAACAAAAGTGATACATACTTAATTTAAAATATTCTAATAGTCACATTAAAAGAATAAAACAAAACAAGCAAAAATTATTTTAATGTTGTAGTTTATACCAGGTACAAAATATTTCAAGGCATATAATATAAAATTATTACTGAGAAATATGACATAATTTATACTGTCTTTGAAATCTTGGGTGCATTTTTTCACTGTAACACATCTTAGTTTGGACTAGCACATTTCAAGTACTTGAGAACCACAAGTAGCAAGTGGTCACTGTATTGGACAGTTTGTTTGTGACTGAATCGACATGTTAGATTCTTCATGACAATCATTTCTTATTTCAGAAGTCTGCAGGCATTATACTATTTTGACTGTGAAAATGCACCTTTAAACAAACTTACAGTATAGATATAACACAGTGCTTTTATTACATTTTCTATAGAAGATGAAGATGGGTCAGATATACATACATTAGATTAAAAAGCAACACATGAAACTAAACAGTAATGGCATAAAAGCAAATAACTGTACACATTTAGCCATGCTAATTTCATCTGTAAATTTAGGATGGTATTATTTTCATTTCATCTTTTTACCTAGCTTTTGAAAATTATTTAAAAGAGATTTTGCATATCTTTCCATGTGTTGTCCTTGTTTTTGTTGTGTAAATATTTTGGATGATGTTTTGCATTATTTGGTGTATATTTCTAGGTAAATCTGGGTTTTTATATTTGGAAAAGTAGGGAGGGCTACAAATTTCTGAAGGGTAGATGACAGTGGCTTGCAAACCTCTCTCAGTACACACCAAATCAGTTAAACCATAGCAAATGGATCAGGATGTAATAAGTGGATTAGTTCTCATCAAGAATATTTTGAAAAGTATTGCTCCTATTTTTTAAACTTTCATAATTGCCTGAATTTTTCATAATCCAAAATTGTTGGCAAATAAATTTATTGGAAAACATTGAGAGTTCAGTGCCAGGCTCTAGCTCCATCTTATTTATAAAATCACTCTTCCCCCTAAAGCTGGAGGACTTTGGCACCTGCTTAAGACCCAGATTTCATCCTGTTGAAACACCAATACTTATTTAAACCAAGAGATTCTCATGGCTTTACCTTTGATCCTCTGTTTCAGGAATTTTGTTTGGTTTTCTAGACTAACACTGACTTCTGCATTTTGTAATGTTGTGAATTATACTAGCAAAGACTAGAAACTTCAATCACCAATGATATAGCAGCTGTCATGAAAATGTATTGACATGGTTTTGTTTTTATGGTTCTATAGGTTAATCTAATTTTCATTTATGTTATAGTTACTCCAATGTAAAAGTTCAATAAAATGGATATATCTCATTTTCATGTATCCACCATGCTCCATTATTTTTCTAACTTTAATGAAAGTATTCACATATACAAACAAGATTAGCTCAATGTTTATCCAGTCCTCTTCATCCTGTGATCCACAGTTCCAAAGTTCTGTTCTCCCTGTCCTCCAAATGTGCTTTTCCACTCATACCTTGTGAGTATTAGAGATTGAGGTGTGAATAGTAGAAGTTTTTCTATTCTCCTTTCATATAACACTGTATATAGTAGTCCCTCTTTATTTTCAGTTTCACTTTCTGCAGTTTCAGCTACCTGAGGTCATCCACAGTCCAAAGATATCAAATGAAAAATTATGGAAATAATTTATAAGTTTTAAATTGTGTGGTGTTCTGAGAGTAGCATGATGAAATCTCGTGCTGTCCTACTCCATCCTGCCCAGGATATAAATCCCAGGATATGTATCCATGTTGTCTACATTACGTGCCTGTGAGTCCCTTGGTAGCCATCTCAGTTACCATATTGACTGTGGCAGGGCAGTATTACAGTTTGTGTTCAAGGAACCCTTATTTAACTTAATGGCCATAAAGCACAAGAATAGTGAAGCTGGCAGCTTGGATATACCAAAGAGTAGATATAAAGTGTTTCCTTTAAGTGAGAAGGTGAACGTTTTTGATTTAAAAAGGAAAAAGCATGGTGTAAAGAGTGTTCAGTAGTATCTGAAGTTTCAGGCAGTCACTGGAGATCTAGGAACTTATCCCCCATGGATAAGAGGCCCCTACTATAATACATTGTGAGGAAGATATTACTGTTTCAAGTTCATACTTAGGAAAACTGATACAGTTTAGTAACTTGCTGAAGATATCACAAGTAGTAAATGTGTGACTCAGACCACTTCTCACCGTCTCCATCACTCTCATCTTTACAATGCTCTTTATGGCCCCTCACAACCTCTCTAATTTTATGTCCCACCACTCTCAAGTTGCTAGAAGATATGCTGAGACTTTTTGTGGCCCCAGATTTCGGCTAACATGAAGACACAGAATCAAGAAATGTACAAAGACTTGTACTTGGTAGCAGAGTTTGCTATTTATCTATGGTTACCTAATATATTATCCGAAAACTGAATGACAATGTAATTGATTATTCGTCACGGTTTCTATGGATAAGAATTAATGAGCAGCTTGTTGGGATGTTTTGGCTATCGGCCTCATGAGATTCCTGTTGTAGTCATGTCATAAGTTGGCTAGGGTTGCAGCCATTCGAGGATTGACTGAGCCTCCAGGCAGGATCATTCACATGGATGGCAAGTTGAAGCTGGCTATTGTCAAGAGGTGTAAGTTTTCCTCTAGATGGTTCTCTCCAGAAGACTGCTTTAGTACTCTCACAATATGGTGGCAGGCTTCTCTCAAAGTGTTATCCACAGGCCAGAGTGGGAGGTATTCTGTCTTTTATGAGTTGCCTTGAAACTTACGCATGGGAATTTCTGTAGTATTCTTTTGATAATGCAAATATTCCCTGATTCATTATGGGTGAGCATAAATACTAGGAGGCTAGAAGCATTTGGGGCCATCTTCATGGCTAGCTACCACACCTAATTTGAGTCTTAGATAAAACTGTATGAAGCTTTATCTGAACTGTTTCTGTTCATCCACTTTGGGTTGATTCTTACGTGATTTTTAAACACAAAATCTTAATTGATAAAATGGGTTCCAAAAAGATTTGTATACTAGTTTAAGAGCTTCCAATCACAGCAATAACTTAAAATTCAAATTATTACAAATGTGAAGATCCTTAAGGGCTCATCCCTTCAAATATAAAATGAGAAATGACTAATGATGAATCATTGAATTATTTTTAAGGATATCAGATTTTGCTTAAATTATAATAACTTGTATAGCTTGACTTAAAATAATTACAAATGTTACTTGGCTTTTACTGTGAGCTCTTGGAAGGTTATCGATAATTAGATTTTCTTAGCTCACATGATACAAAAGTTGGTGTGCGCCTTTGTAGCCAAGTTACATTCTCATTCAGATGTTAAGTTTCAAACCAACTCTAAAGAATGCTTAGTCTTAGGCAAATATATCTTTTCAGCTTGGAGTGAAGATTTGATATTTTTAAAATTTTCTGCTGTTTTATATTAGATGTTTTGTTATAAGTGAGTTATTCTATTATGAATCATGTAGGACCTGTATCTACTCTGATTCAACCTTTTTGTTTTAAGAAGAGAAAGATGGTTGTTGATGGTTTTTTAAACATTCATTTTTTCCGTGAACTTACATCTATTCCTCAATAAATATTTTCTTTACACATCAAACTGAATATTATAAAATTTATTGTGAAGAAGATATGAAATGTAAAAGAAAATCCCAGGGAAGATTTACATAATAAAATTTTAAGAATTTAGGAATTAACTAAAATTTTTTAGGAAATTTTTTTCAGACTTTCCCAAACTGAGTAACTTATCTTGTTAATTGTTCTGGTATTAACACTAAATTATCAGGATTCAAACCAACTAGGTAGAGAACTACTTTAAAAGTGTTAATTTTAAGAATTTTAAGAATGTGGTATAATTTTAAATATTCTTCTACAGACAACTGCAGTTTTTTGCCCATATTATAATATGATAATTGGATTTTTTTAAATAAATTGAGCCTTACATGTTCCTCTTTTTGTTTCATTTTACTTTTCTCTTGCCTCAAATGTCTATTTTTGGTATACCCCTTTACACATTTTAGTTTGCCCTTTGAAATGCAATTAACATTTTGGCAAATTTACAAAAGAGGGTAAGAAATTGCTGTGAATGCAAAGGCAGACATAAAAAAGATATAATCATTTTAGTAAATTTGATAGTAAGAGAGCTAAAATCTACCAAATTTTGCTTGGAAAAAATGGATGGGGGAGTGTAAGAGGTGCTTTTCCACCAGCTGCAATTGATAATTGAAGCTGTACATAAAGCAAAGCTGGAAGCCATCATCATGACTCTTTCTACTTAGCAAACAAATACATTGGCAGTAAATAAACAGAGGCGTATATCTGTGGAAAATAGGATACAGAGGAGCACTTTCTAGAATTTCATGTAAAAAATACTAGGACACAGAAAAGGGCCATTTAGCATAATTTAGAGATATCCAATGAAAAAATGTGTTAGTAATTATATGTACAGGGATAGAACTTGATCAGATTAGAAACTGGTGAATTTTTGACCTGTATTTATCTGCCGTTCTTGTGAGACAAGCCTCCCCTACATCCTACTTCTCCCAGATTGAAGATGCTCCTTGTGCCTATTCATTTGAAGTAGAAACTAGACATGACTCAGTAATTTTACCCAGAGCCAAATAAATAGGTAAGTCAGGCAATCTATTAGTCCATTCTTGCATCACTGTAAAGAAATACTCAAGACTGTGTAATTTATAAAGAAAATAGGTTTAATTGGCTTACAGTTCTGCAGGCTGTTTAGGAAACATAATGACTTCTGGAGAGGCCTTGGGAAACTTTCAATTATGACGGCAAGTGAAGGGGAAGCAGGCATTATCTTACATGGTTGAAGTTGGAAGAAGAGATGGGGAAGGTACCACATGCTTTTTGTTTTGTTTTGTTTTTTGTTTTTTTGAGATGGAGTTTTGCTCTTGTTGCTCAGGCTGGAGTGCAATGGCTCTGCCATTACTCAGTTCCAAAGCTGCTTTCACATTTTCAATGATCTTTATAGCACACTTCACTTCTGATACCAATTTTCTGTGTTAGTCTGTTCTTGCATTGCTATGAAGAAATACCTGAACTTTTGCTTGTTCTAAGAGTGACCTTTTGCTCATGGTAATAGTAAAAAACACTCCCCTGCGTGGAGATTTAAGATAAGAATGGAACATACAATATATGTACTGCCATGTACAGCTATAGCACATGTGCACCCAGAGGACCACCCAGAACATGCTTATTAACACCTCTTTCTCCCACATTGTGAATAACCATGTAAGACTCCCATAAAGGGAATTTCCCCAGTGTCAGTCACTATCGCCTCATCTTCAAATGGCCTGTTCTGACTTGACTTTCAGAGTGTACTTCTGCTTTTTCAATATACTGTCTTACACTGATATCGTTATTGCTGTGTGTCTCTTGCTTTAATTCTTTTCACCAAGAAGACAACTATAGATCCACATTCCCGGTAACACACCCCACCTCCAGCACTTTATGTTCCCCTTCTCTGTATTATTTTTGTCTCTTTAGCACTCATCACTAACACTATGTGTACACACTTACCTATACCTACACATACATGTATGATGATTTTTATCTGTGTATTGCTTTATCTCCAATACCTAAGACAGTATCTGGCAGATGATAGAAATGTAAAAGGAAAAATAGTAAATATTAAAATAGGTATTTATTGTAAAAATGAATGGAAATTTATTCTGCTAAGGATGACTAGAAACAAGCTCTAAATTTAGAAAGCATCTGATGCTCCAGAAATTTTCCCAAGGTTTTCTGTTTAAAATTTTAAAATTTAAGCTATTCACAAATTTCCTTCTCTAACTCATCTTTTGCTAGCATTTGTAAGGTTTACAAGACTGCCACAGAATAAATCTGCAGTGGTTTCTAGGTCAGTTGTTCATAACCTGTTTGAGCTCCCAAGAAAAGCACATAAACCTGTTCCCTTCTCTGTATCCCTCTGTTGATTTCCTTCTCCCATCTCCTGGGCTGCATCATGGAGACAGCTAGGCCACCTCAGTCGTGGTTCGTAGGGGCAGGGAAATTGGCACATAGTCCCAAGAAGACTAGAATGTACTCTCCTTAAGGAGTGAAAAATTGGGCTGAACATAATTGTTTTTCTCAACTTACAATGATACAAGTCATTTGTTATTTCTTTTACTATGAGAATTGTGTGTGTGTGTGTGTGTGTGTGTGTGTGTGTGTGTGTGTGTATCTGTGTGCATGTGCGTGCGTGTCTTTTGGCAGGGGGTGGGTTATATGCTGAAAACAAGCCAAGGAGCTTACTGTACTAGAAATCCCATTATGGTCATATCAGGTCAGAAAAATGAAGGTCATCACTATCCCTGACTATCCAATATTTACCAGCCTTTCTGAATCATTGGGTTGAACTAGTTAACTTATAGTAGAGCCACAGCTCTGCTATACAGAGCCACAAGCTCTTATCACATGAAAGAATATGTATAGTTTATTAACAGTCCTGTTCAAACACATATGAATTCATTATCCTATTGACAAACATTTTTTCTTCATTTCTTCTTGAAATGTTGGTGTGTGGCATTTAGTCTTTGGCCTAAAAAACTATTACATGGCTTGTAAAATTATATCAGCTAATTTAACTCCAAAGTTCTTTGTACTTCAGGCAAAAATGTTAATCCCTATTCTGTTTCTTATTATAAATGTTTCAGAGATCAGCAAAACTATAAAATGTGGGGAAAGGCTAAAGGGCCATTTTGTGAAAAGTAGAATGTTTAGGGATATGAGCATCTTTGATCATATTATCCCTGTTCTATGTCATAATTTACTCTTCCTTCAAGGTTAACTGTGTTAACTTTTATGTACTCTGTAGATTTCAACTTAGATGGCATTTCCTCCAGAATGCGTTTCTTAAACCTCCTTGGCGTGGTTGGTTGCTTCCACTATTTGATCCCCTTCTCTCCTCAATTTGTACCACATTGTACGTACCTTTGTCAAAGCCCTACTCACTCTTCTGCAAGTAAATTCTAGTTTCCTTGTCTAACTCCTTCCTGAAATATATGCCCTGTGAGGACATATATCATCGTGTCTATTTTGTTCACTATTTTATCTCCTATTAGCATGGTAACTCTGCCTTTAATAAATTTTTATCAAATGAAAGAGTGATTCATTTTAAGAGAATAGTAGCCATGAAGTCTTCGCAGCATGAACCTTTAGATGTAGTGTTTTCGGAATTCACAAGTTTCAGATTGCGCTTGCTTCTCGCAGGTGGTTGCTATGGAAACAATTACCCAGGTTCTGCTTGGGATGGTTAACCTCACCTGGAAATGCCTAGCTGTACCTCCCTTAAGCTTGGCTAGTCCTAGGTCTTGGGACCTATATTCTCTTTTTCTTTGCCATTTGAAGTATGGCATCTAGAGGTCCATGAACAGCTAAGGGTCTAGGACAGGGTTTTTAAATGAGGAGTTTATGAAAAACCCTTAACTTCTATACAAGAGCTACAAAAGAATGGCATTTCCTGGTGATAGAAAATTTCTGCCACTACCTCAACCAGAGCTTTCTATGATTCATTCTGGTTCACTTGGACACTACCCTGATATTTGGAGTTCTTACATGGAATAACTCCTTTGCATGTCTCCCTCAACTTGTAGCAATGGTAGGCATCTTGTTGAGAACTAAAAATACTGGATTGTAGTCTTCTCTTTCAATTTTCTTTGTGCCATATAGATGAGATTAATAATCATCAGACCACAAAAAAGGTGCATGAGAGCAGCAAATAAAAACACCTGAGACTAACAAATTTGAGTGGCAGCATATGAGACCAAAGGCAGCCAAGATTATGGTCACCATAATTTGCACTAGTAGAAAGACAAGGGAAAGGCAAGTATATTTATTGTAGTTGCTATACAGGTTATATTTGACTTTAGAAAGGGGTGACAGGAGTGGAGAACTACTTTGTTGAAAGATCTTTGAATTTATTATACTTCTTACCCATCTTTTCAAATGAGACTTCCCTGCCTAAGAACTATAGAACTATGAGGATTCTTAGACACTAAACAATTAATATTTTTTGTTATGGGTCTAGAAATGGTAAAGTCAAAATTTCCAGGAATGGAGAATTATCAGTGCTATAAGTATCGACCAAACTAGAGATCTCAGAAAAGCAAATACTTACAGACATGGGGAAACTTTGCATTTTCAGAGGCCATTGTGGAGAAAAGAACCAACCTTGCTTTTCTTAGTTTCAGAAGTAGGGAGAACTTCAGGATAATAAAATAGGAGGTAGAAAGTTCAAAGATGGTTAGCGTTTCCATATTAGTAACTCCTCAGGGACTAAAAAGGCAAAATTTCTTTAACATTTTGTTAGAAAAAAATACTTTGAAATAGGCAAAAAAAAAAATAATAATAATAATTGAGCATTTTTCAATAAAATATTGGCCATTGTCTAGTGTATCATCCTGGACTTATCTGATATTTTAGGGATCTGTGCCTTAGAGAGTTCAGTGAGTTTCATGACACCATGGGACAAATAAATGAGAGCCGGAAATCAACCCCAACTCTTGCTAAATAAAAGTTTTATACTTTAATAATTAGACTACATATAATTTCTAACTTTACTAAAACACTAATCTGCAAGGTCTATTCCTACAGCAGTGCCATTATTAATGGAACATAATCCAGCAATGAAAAATATATTCAAAATAATTCATTTCTCTTTGATTTACTCAATTCATACACACACCCATTGTAATAAACACCCAAGTGTCTTTTTATTTCAGTGTTAATTAGAATTATTTCAACTAAAGGATCCAGAAAAATAATTTAAAACAACTTAACTTTAAAAGTAACAGAATAGTTCATTACACTGAACTAGTTTTAGTTCATTACAATGAAAAGTCAATGGGATCAACTGGTCCACATAGATGACTGAAAAGACTTATGTTTTGGGGGTTTTCCCTCCATCCCTGGCCTCATTTTCTCTGCATGGTCTCATCTTCTCCAATATAAGAGGACAAGGTCTGTGGCATAAGGGAAAATAGCTGCATGCAACTCAAGCTTACATTGGCTTTGTAATGTATAATTCCAGAAAGAAGAGAAGGCATCTTTGTTGATCGTTCCAGAAGAACAGTCCAAAGGAGACCTCAGGCAATATATTCCACTAAAGTAGATCGTCACATCTACTTTTGTTACATTTCTAGTTTATCCAAATTTCTTGAGTCATTTCCTTTCCTAAGTATTAGCCTACACATGCAGTCTATGCATGTGCCTACGCAAGCAG
This sequence comes from Theropithecus gelada, assembly GCF_003255815.1. NCBI lineage: Eukaryota > Metazoa > Chordata > Mammalia > Primates > Cercopithecidae > Theropithecus > Theropithecus gelada. The sequence continues at coordinate 46,871,509 of NC_037679.1, read as the reverse complement.
TCTCTTGTTTTTTTATTCCCTTCATTCTCCTATTTTCTTCTAATTCTGCATAATAACATTTTAAATAACCAATCGAATAGCAGTAGAAATTTTATTGAAAAGCAAGACAGAAGAAAAATATGCAAGCAAAACCAGAAGTCAAACCAGAAACCAAAGTCTCAAACTTGACATATATGGGTCTTCCCTGCTTTATCTTCTATATATAGGGTTAGTTTAAAATTCTGTTTCCCTTAAAATTTACATCTGGGAGAGGAAAGTACAAAGGTATCATGATACTGTTTGAAAAGAATGAGAGGAGACCATTTAGGAAATGGGTTTAGATTTGAGAGGTGTCATTAGAGCTGTGTTGGCAAATCAAATTTCTGCTTTTTGATTTGATATTAATCTATTGAAATTCATTTTACCTTTAAACACATTTTTTCACCTGTGTTCAAAAGAATATCCAAAGTCCTTTGATGGTGGGTGAACTAATTAGCTGTAGTTCAGTGATATCATAGCAAGTTAATTATCACCTCCATATACATCCAGTTTACAACCTTAAGTAATAATACATATATTAACATTTGTATTTTTCTGACACAGAATTATTGTATGGATTAAATAATGTGAGGCTTATAGATTTCTAATTTCTCTGAGCTTCAGATGTGTGTTGAATCTATAATAAGCTATTTTCCCCCCATAGGGAACCTGTAAAAACTTTGGATCAGGTAAGTGGTGGGATCAGTGAGGTATTTTAGGCAGACTAAACTTTGTTTGTAAAAAGAATGTGCTAGAGAAAGGGGAAGCTGGATGTTAGAAAACCCGCTTAGGATACCATGCCAATAACAGGTAAAAGGTCATGTGATTTGCACTCTTACTTCTTCAGACAGCCTGGAAAAAAGAGGGTCAACATGAGAGATGTATTGGAGGTGAGACTGACAAGACTGAACAAATAGCTAAATGGGGTTGGATTTGCAAAAGAATAAAAGATAATTTTAACATTTTGAGCTTGGGTGACAAGAAGAGATGGTGGCTTCTTTCATTTTTATGTGAGATGCAGCTGCTCACCACAGTCTTTACAGAATTTGAAATATAGATATTGAATAAGCCTCTTGAACATAGTTAAAATGGAGACTTCGATGTGCAAAATTCCTATGTTATTAGTCCGTTCTCATGCTGCTATAAAGAACTGCCAGAGACTGGGTAAATTATAAGGGAAAGATGTTTGATTGACTGACATTTCTGCAGGGCTGGGGAGGCCTCAGGAAACTTATAGTCATGGTGGAAGGGGAAACAAACACATACTTCTTCACATGGCGGCAGGAAGGAGAACAATAAGAGCTGAGTGGAACGGGAAGCCACTTATAAAACCATGAGATCTCGTGAGAACTTACTATCATGAGAATAGCATGGGGGAACACTGCACCCATGATTCAGTTACCTCCCACTGGGTACCTTCCACCACATGTGGTGATTATGAAAACTATAATTCAATATGAGATTTAGGTGAGGACACAGCCAAACCATATCACTGTGATTCTCTGCTACTTAGGAAAAAGATTGCATGTTACTTTTAATGGAAAATCTGTGGCCAGGAATCAAATATACACACACAGCATCCATGCAAATAGAACAGCATGAATTAACAGCTGGAGAACTTTATGAACAAGATTCTTACTACATTTTTGCTTGAAAGCACTAATAAATCAGTTCTGCAGAAAACCTTCATCCTGATACACCACCTCCCCTTAAGGTAATGAGGATACTCTCCTCATTTATTACTTGTCTAAGCTCTAACCTTTGTAACTTCCCCTAAGTCAATTTACAATTTGGGTTTTAGTGTGATGATTTATGTATTATGTCATTAAATATTTTGTGGAAAATACGCTTTTTATTCAATATCTTCTGAAGTCATTTTGCTTATAGTGTCTTTTTTGCCCAACAAATCTTTCTTTCACCCTGAAATTAAGGTTGTTAATAAGAAAAGACAAAAGGACATTTTTTTTCTTTTGGCTACTTAGGGTGATACAGTATTTTCTCTGTAGGAAGGAAAGAGGGAAAAATCCTTACTTAACTTTTTTTTTTTTGTAAAGATGAAGGCAAGTTATGATAATCCAGCTAAAATCCATGGGTAGTTTCTCACCATGACCTTGTAACTGACCTCTGTCCTGTGTATTCAAGGGTAGAGCTGAGTAAGTGTATTTGAAACAGCTTGTTTAAGTTATGTCATTAGCTGTGACTGTAAAGTGAGATATGGATGCTGTGTTTAGATAACCCAGGCAAAAATGGACTATCTCAAGAGAACTAGCCTAAATTAGCAATATTTCAATTCATTTTATATTTATAACTAGCTGGATAATTTTACTTGCTTGTTATGAGAATACTGCAATTTTGAATTGCTACTAGTACTAATAGTTGCCATGTATTGAGAGCTTATTGTTTGCCATGTTTTGAGTTTAGCAACATATGTATGTTATCTAATTTATGAACATAATGACCTAAGAGTGTAGTATTGGCTTTCATATTGACATTTCAAGCAACTAAGGCTCAAGGAAATGAACTTTCCCAGGGTTATATAATTTTCAAGAAGCAGAGCTATTTTATCTCATATTCAGAGGCTGTGCTTTTAACCTTATGCTAAAATTACTTAATAACCCCTTTTTCTGATTTTTGGTGATGAGTGTTCACATTTATAGTTTAAATGAGGTTTAAATTCACTGATTTATTTTTAAAGTGTTTCCTATATAGTATGCAATGTCCTATTTATGCTGCTTCTACTCAATAAATGATTGTTTGATTCATGCCAGTCAAGATGCCAGTTTTAATAGTATAAATGAATGGGTCAATAAAACTGTCTTTATTCTGCTTTGAAAATTTCAACTTCAAGGAAAATATTTTAATAGAAATTTATTGACAAGAATAATAAATTATTGGTGGGTAAAGCAAACATAACTTCTATAAAGAATTTTATAGGTTGTGCACTGCCAATGATCTGTCAAGTGTATTTACAGATGCTATTCTTTCACATAGGAGAAAAGATAAACTTCTCTACATTAACTCCAAGAAATTTCAGTTTGAAATATTGATAGTAGGTATAAGAGTAAATATTGATGATTATTATTTTCTGGATCCAAGGAACAGCATTATGTATGCCTACATGTATGATGGACAAGAATTCTAATATTGACCCATAAAAGTAAAATTTATCAGTTATCTCTAAGTACAATGTACCATGACAAAAGTAAAACTGTGCATGTGAAAGGTGAAGCTGGCATTTCTCAAATGATTATTTATTTTAATCCAGACTCCTATAGTTCCAAAAACTATTTCAGAATAAAACTTTCATGAGCTTTAATGGATCTCTTTTTATTCTGAGATATTGTATGGATAATTTCACTTTTGCTGTTAAATTAATATCTTCAATTTTAGAGATTGGAGAAAGATAGGATCCATTTCTTCTGTGAAATTACATATATATATATATATGTATAATGTGTGTAAGAGAATGTATATGTGTTTATACATTGATAGTAAGTATCTTCTTATATTGGTTTATCCAGGCTTGAGATATTAGCTTTAATGCATGACATTATATACTCAATCATCAGAGATAAATCATCTTAAATAATATTGAGTTAACATTTATTTGTCTTTTATCTAGCTTAATATAGAGAAAAGTAAGTAGATATGGTCATTGGCCTGTAGCACGTGAGCTTTAATAAGCATGAAAATGGAATAAACAATTTAAAAGGCATACACCTTATTATAAACACATCTAAAGAAAAAAAATCATGAGAAGAATTAAAATGATAGATAGTCTGAAAAAAATGTCATTACTATTCCAACATTCCTTTCATGGCTATTTTACTGGTGGTATGCTATAATTTCCTCAAAGGCACAGACTAGCAGAATATTAGATGGTTTTACAACATGACTGTTTTGTTTCTTTCACTGATTAACATTTTTAGATGGGATACAAGGAGAGTCTGTCTCTTTTGTGAATCATAGGATTACAAAGTTAGGAAATAATTTAGAGATTACTTTCATTATATTTACTTATTATTTTTATTCATTCCTACCATTCATTGAGGAATTCTTTTCCCAACTTGCCCTTTGAGGTGGGTATTCACTGTTTCATACATATAAATATGTACATATGTATTATGTGTGTGTGTATATATACACACGTATATGTGTGTGTATACATATATATACATATATGTGTGTGTGTATACATACACACACACACACACATATGTATGTATTTCTATGCCATGCCAGTTTTTAAACTAGAAATAATAGCTTTTGCGACTATTAAATTATTGCCTGAAATCCAATCTGTTTTGTGGATCTGGTGTTTTGTGGATCTGGTGGTCTAAAGCTTCCTTAATTTGAGAGACAATATTCTGGTTTGAAATTTCTACCAGTGATTTTCACTAACTTTCTGAAATGACATACAGTATTACTATTTACATAAGCCTATAAGTAAGAATGTAGCTACCTTATTTCTCATTCTTTTGTAATATAAATTTAAATGCAAAAATCATAACACATTCTTTTAAGATTAACTCAGTGACCATCTTGTCATTATCAGTGTTCTTTTTTGAATATAATCCTAGGACTTGGCAAAATATTATATGATCTGAACAGAACAAAATTCAGAGGAAATATTTCCTCTTGGCCTATGGACATGACCCTTTGACTAAGGTAGCTTAAGGTTACATCACATTTTTTTCTTTAGTTTCAATAATACAATTTAATGCACTTATTATGTTCTATTACAGTAAGTTATTAAAATATGGGTTTGAAATTCCTATAAGTTGAATAATTTGGTATTCTACCATATTTCTCTAAGGAAAATATAATCCTAAACTGCTATAATGGGATGAAAATAATTTTCAGAAGCTCTCTCCTTTTATATATACCTCACTACTTATTCTGTCATGTTTTATCTTAGCACCTTACATTAATGAGTATTCTTATACAGGAATTTGATATTAAAATATTAATCATTGTTCATACATGTTTTGAAATATTTGATGGGTAAATCGATATGGGATGGGGCAAAAAACAACCCAATGATACGGTGTTGATCAAACATAAAGTATATAAAGAGGTTCTGGGTTGTGTCAAAAATGTGTAAGAGGAGATGATGAAAAGTTCCCCAAAATCTTCTTTTAGGCAAAAGTGAAATAAATATAGAATTTTTTGAATGAACATGAAGGTCTGAAGATTAACTTTGGTGGGTTGTCTGCAAAGATGGCTGCTGACAATTCCTTTCATTTCTGTATATTCACAGCATTCCTCCCATCAAGCAGAGGCATCTATGTCCTCTGTTATAGAGTCTGGGCTGGACTTTACTTGATTTGACAAAAAGAATGTGGTGAAAGTGGTATCATATGACTTTTTGGCTTCATGTAAGTTTTCTGTTTTATTTTTTGGAAACCAGCATTTCTCTTTCTCTGCTTGTTGGTTATAAATCCTCAGCTCTCTTTTCTATTTGTTTTCTCTATTGTGATCATCTTGACACCTATTGCAATAGTCTAAAGTAGCAGGACAATTTTTTTAGCACTACCAAACCTAATCTCTCCTAATTCAGGAGGCTTCCTCAGAAAATAATTTTGAGGACTCAGTGATGTTCAGGCATCAAGGCTAATTTTAAGATTTTTTTTTTTTTGTATTAGCTATTTTCATTATCTGCATCAGTGGGACCCATAAGCCTATGGAGTGTCATTAATAGGAAATCGGTTATTTTATTTTTATTTTTTTACTGAGGAGGCAGGGAAAGTTACATGGGATGCAGAGACATTTTCTCATCTACTTTTCCAATAAATAAGTTTTCTTTTTAAGAATTAATTGGACAAGAGAATGTATTTTGACTGGCTCGGTACATATTGTGAGGGTTACTAGAAATGGAAAGATGTGCAGAGAGAGAAAAATTAGTTTTGTTTGTTGTTATTATTATTTTTTTTTTTTTTGAGACGGAGTCTCGCTCTGTCACCCAGGCTGGAGTGCAGTGGCCGGATCTCAGCTCACTGCAAGCTCCACCTCCCGGGTTCACGCCATTCTCCGGCCTCAGCCTCCCGAGTAGCTGGGACTACAGGCGCCCGCCACCTCGCCCGGCTAGTTTTTTGTATTTCTTAATAGAGACGGGGTTTCACCGTGTTAGCCAGGATGGTCTCGATCTCCTGACCTCGTGATCCGCCCATCTCGGGCTCCCAAAGTGCTGGGATTACAGGCGTGAGCCACCGCGCCCGGCCTAGTTTTGTTTGTATCACAGACAAATTTTGGATAGCCATTACAATATCCTCAGCTTCTCAACCTAATCATCTCACTGCATAAGCTGTAGAAATTTCTCCTCCAACATAATTATTAACCAAAAGCCAGAGTTTTGGTTTTGACTCTAAGAAATGGGTTTACAGAATTCACTGCACCCTTTAGGATACCATTTTGTTGTCTCTTTTCCCTTTGGTTTTCCCAGCTTTTGATAGATACAGACTTATATTTGATTTAGGAAAAGTCAAGACCATGGATCCTGGCCAGAGTCAGCCCTGCATTGTAAACATTTAGAATTACATAGAAATGCAACGTGAAAAAAGTGAAAATAAAAAGTCAATTTTAAATAAAAAGGCTCTAAGTTACTAAATACCAATATGATTGAGAGGTCAGATTCTGCTGGGAAACAGTTATACTTCTGAGAAGAAATTGTGATTTTATTACCTGAAATAATCTGTCAATATGTTAATATTTTAAGAGCATAAAATCATAGATAACATATAAATACAAATTATATTATACAAATTAAGAGAAAGACTTTGATAACTGTTTGAATAAGATAACAGATTTAATTATAGATATCACTCGTCATAGCATGACTTAAAGGAATTCTGGGAACAAGTTCATTTGGAGGTACATATTGGGACCAAATGCCATAGAGGTGGTGATTGTTAGGTGATTTTTTTCTAGTAACTGGGAAAATATTAAATCTGATAAATGTAGACAAGGTTTATTATAAATTGACTGATTTTTCAACAATGGCTATTGGATAACTATTGTTTTAAAAAATCCTTTTTGAAAGGCATAGAGAACTTTTGGAAGTTGGGAATAAAAGTCTGTTTCTGAACTTCTTACAATATTAGAAAACTGGATGATAGGAGCACGGGGGATGGCTATGGGAGTCTTCAGGGCAACCTTGTAAAGAATTTGGGTTATTACTCATATTTCCCTGATCATTTATTGCACACTGCTTTCCAATATAATCTTATGAATCCAGTTTCAATCATGTCAAAGAAGTGAAGAATTTAAGTGATTATCTAAACAAATTTGTGTCTTAGTTTGTGGTGCTATAACAAAAGACCTCACCTCCTAATACCTTCACATTGGTGATGAGATTTCAACTTATGAATTTGGAGTTGGCACACAGGACACATTCAGACCACAGCAACCTGTTTCTGAACATGTACTATTAATTTGAGTTATCTGGATAAGTTTAATCTTATTCTTTTTGTATATGTAGATAATTATTTTCATATTACTGAGGTTAGGCGTGAGTTACTCTTTAGTTTTGTTAAGTATGTCTGGGACATGGAGAGTAGCTCTTTGTGAAATAATTATTCTTTACAACTGATTTCTGAGCAAACTGCTTCCATTCCCTGCTCCGTTGGTTGTAATGTGGGAAATACCCATTCCATGTTATCCTGGAGGCTTTGTTCACTTCACGGAACTTGTTGACTTACCAGTCCCCAAATATACGCTTTCACAAAAAATATACTCTCTGTTTAATTTCACTTGTCTTTGTGTAACTCACCACATACATAAAACAATTTCATAAATAGAAATGCTGAAATGAAAATCTGAAGGTTGTATGTGATTAAAAAATCCTTGAGCATGTACACTTTTATTTTATTTAAAAAATAAATAAGGAAGAAAAAAGCAAAATCTCAAGGAAACCAGCAAATAGGGTACCAGCAGCTCTGCAGGTTACGCTGCCATCATTAGTTAATTCCTTATGGAATCATAAGCTAGCAGCAAAAACTCAGTCTCTGAATATATTATGAATCATTATTTATTCCTTTTAAACAGAATCGAAGTAAAGAAAATATATCAAATGCATTTCTAATTATGATTGTTCATTATCTTTCATCTTGGCCTAGATCTTCATGTTAACCTTCTTACTCTAGCAGAAAAGAGTCAGGAGACAGTCTTTGTTTCATCTGTTTTAATTTCATTACTGACAGGGCAACATCTGTGTTCTTCTCCCATTTTCCTTAGTTCATGAATTCGCCTTCAGAAATTGTACAGGAAGGTGTTTGGAGAATTTTTAGACTCCTGTTTTGTTCTCTAGCAACCTATTAAGGGATAAAAGAGCTTTCCACCTTTATAAGTTTTCCAAACTTTATATATTTATTAATTTCCTGAAATCCCAAAGTGTTTATCTACAGGATGACTCTGTATTCTGATTAGTAATTACAAGAAAGCTCAGATTGCATTATTTACATTTTCTATAAAAACAAAACTTACCTATCATAAGAATAGCTACAAAGATATATTAATTTTAATCTTTAAAAATTATTATTTCAAAGTTACTTTACAGTCAATTCAGATCTTTAGAGAATTTAAGAATGTCTAACTAAGATATTACGTCTTTATGTTAGAGTACGCCTTTGTAAATCCAGTAAGTGATAATAGTTCATGCTTAGGGCATTTGCAGGCCATGTCTTTAGCCAGAATTATCTTCTTTCACCTGGAATTCCTGGAAAACCCCTAATCGACTTTAAAAATCACCTCCTCTTCCTTCCTGAGATTAGTAAAATAGTAGTGATCATAACAAAACTTACACAAACTTCAGCATCAAATTTATCAACTTAATGTGTCTGTATCTACACACTCTCTTTTCTTTCCTATTAAATGACTGTCTAAGTCTATTCCCTCTACCTTCTTGCCACTTACTATTCCTGGATGTTGTTCCTGCTATGTTTCTTATAGTTCCAGCTTCTACTGTTCATTGATTCATTAAGCTTATGTCCTCCAAAATCATATTCATGTCTTCCACTTTTCAAACCTACTCCTCCAATAATGCTTTCCTTCATAGATGATACCATGAGTCTACCAGTTAATCAGGCCAAGAAAGCCGAGAGTCTGTCTTGACTCTTTTTAATCTGTAATAATTCATCTCTCCTCTGTAAACAAATCTATTTTGCAATATCTTTAAATAATCATCCAAATTCAACCCACTTCTCCTCGTCTCCATCACTATCACCTACCTCAAGACTGTTGTCTGTCACCTGGTTTACTGCCATGGCCTCCTTACTCAAACCCCTGATTTATTTGATAGAAAGATGCTGAAGAAAGAGTATACAAATTAAGTATGGAAGAACTAAATTTAAATAGTCTAGCCTTTTTTTTTTTTGGTAGTGGTAGGTATAGAGCTCAGCTTCAGTTTTTGTTTTAAACTATGAAGAAAAATAACTCAAGAAATCTGCACAGGGATCTCCTTGAGTTTTTTACTGAGTACTAAGTTATACATGAAGGGGATAAGATTTTACAGACCCATACAAAGAGACAGAAATGAGAAAGCACCACTATGAGGGATCCTACAAACTAAATAATTATCAGAGCTGGAACAAGGCTGAGGGCCCCTCAGGTCTAGCCAGTCAGAAGAGAGACCTTTTAATTAAATCTGGAAATTTCAAAGATAATTCAGGCAATGACAAAGGAGTAAAGATAAAGTAGATGGATCTACACAGGAGTTCTACACAAATGGTAAACACGTTGGTGAATGCAAAAAAATGGGGTTTCTAACATACAGAGAAGTAAAATTTACGACAATCATTGCAAAATGGATGCATCCAGGGGCTGTGATAAGTTAGATGCCTATTTGCCCAATGGATTACCTTATAAAAAAATAAATAATGAAAATAAAGCCAAAGAGAATATATTATTTAATATTAATATATTCAATTAATTTAAATTATAAAAGAAAAATATTCTATGAGAAAAATAGAAAATGACAAAGACATATTCAACTATATACAATTACATTAAATGTACATGAATTAGATATACCAATTATAAGGTAGTAATCCTCAAAATGAATAAAACAAAGCAATGCCAGACTACATGTTCTCTACAGAAAACATATTTTAATTATAAAGATAGATGATTTAAAACTAAAGGGATGGAAAAGGACATAATGTACAAACTCTAACAAGAAAGCTTAAATGCTGATATTCATATGAGACAAAATTAATTTTAGTGCAAAGAATATTACCAAAGATAAAGATGACATTTCCCAGTGATAAAAAAGCAAATTAATCAGGAACATAATAGCCTAAATGTGTATTCATGAAAAAAAATAAAAACTGTAAAATACTTAAAGCCAACACTTAGAAACCAGAAAGGAGAAATAGATAAATTCACAATTAAAGTTGGTGATTTCAATACTCTTCTATCAGTAATAAAACAAGTAAACAGAAAACCAGGAAGTAGGTAGAATACTTAAAGGACATTTTCAACGAATTTAACCTAATTAACATTTATAGACCAATACACCCAGTTATTACAGAATGCATGTTAGCTTCAATTGCACGTGGAACATTACCAAGAGAGACCATATGCTTGGCTGTAAAAGTCTCAATTAATTTAAAGGAATTGAAATTATTCAGAGTGTTCTCTGAAAAGAAAATTATTAAATTATAAATCAATTAAAAATATATCTGAAAAACTCAAATATTTCAGAACTTTGCATAATATTTTCAAACAACCCATAGATCAAAGAGAAAATAACAAGGAAATTAGAATATATTTGAAATGGTATGAAAATCAAAACACAACCTACTAAAATTTGTAAGTTTCAGTAAAAGCAATATTTCAAAGAAAATTTATGCTTTAAGTACCTAGAAGTTTGAGATCAGTGATCTAACTTTCTAAGACCTTAAACTAAAAAAAAAAAAAAAAAAAAGTACATTTAATCCAAAAAAGTGGAATGACATACACAATACCAATTAAAAATAAAAGAAATAACTATATTAAGATAAAGAAAAATCAATGAAATAAGCAACAATCAAGTTGAATAACAGCACTCAAGCTTTCTCAAAGTAATAGTCCCAAGTGCCCAGCATATTAATATACATATGCATGTGAAATTTATGCATCACTAAACTTTCCCTGATTTTGTTTATAGGTTTAAAAGGTTATAACATTGACAGATGCTAAAATGTTATAGGAAGGGAGATGTCATTTTTATGATTCCCACATTACACTTTATATTTGGATTAGGAAAGGTAAGTGGCATTTTTGTTGTCAGGTAGGGAATGGTGTTCCTTTACAAACAGATGTTGTACGTGAAGGGGAGGGTATGAATATTAGAACATTAGATGAAGCACTGTCCCAGCCAGTCCCAGAATATGGTTCAAATGGTACCTTGTGATGTTAGTCTGGAGATAACCATTCCGCAGCACCCTGGACACAGAAGTCAGAGCCTCTGCACAGCGTGCACTCTGACAGTCTCCTGTTCAAGCAAGTGCCACTCACACTCTATGTAAGTGTCATGCAACTTGCTCACAGCTGCCTGATGCACAGAGGGAGATGTACCTCGGTGCTACTCCTATAAGTCCTCATGTAACCTGTCCCTGTTGATACCAGAAGTTCCACTGCTTGCTAATGTCATCAGTTGCTGATTTTCTGAATCCTGGAAATAGGCTATTGCTCACTCAGTAACTTCAGACTAACTCTGGCCTGGTTAAAAGAGTGAACTTCTCTGCTATCTTGTGGCTGAACCATACTTCCAAAAGGTCTGATTTGTCCTTCCTTGAGAACTTTCCCTCAGCCCCAGGGTACCATATAGAGTTTCCTTGTAATTACTCTTTTGTTATAGATAAAATTTTATATTAAACCTCCCCTGTATAGCCTACTGTGGATTTCTAGTTCCTGACTAGACTCAGATTGCTATGATGAATAAATGGATAAATGTCAAGATTCATATAGAAATTTCAGAGTAATCACTTTAAAATTATTATAAAAAGCTTTGGTTTAGATTTTGAGATGTCTTGATTATATCACAATCCTGACTCCACCTCTCTGCCTCTGCACTCATGGTAACGGAATAGGGACCAGTAGACTGTTTTGTTAGAAGGTGCAAATTTAACAAATCTAGATATAGATATGCAGCTGTGGTTATTGGTGACGATGAGACAAACATTTTCTGTAACACTTGATGTTTTTCTCACATTTTGCGAAGGCCATCTTTCTGAGGAAGCCCATTGTTCTACCATCTAAGTACTTTATAAAGACAGAGATCCCTGATTAGGGTTGTGAACCTGAAAAATAGTTTCCGGCTTTCCTAGTTGCCTCTGATAGCTGTATAAGAAAAGACAACTTTGCTAAAAATTTAGAGACTGAACCTGACTATCTGGCTTTTTAATAGTAATATAATTCAATATAGGTGTTCATTTATTCTGCCCAGACATACATATTATCGGGTGAGGACAAGAGCAGTGTCACTCAGCTTCATCTGCAAACTGGCAACATCAGTATCACCTGGGAGCTTTTCAGAAATGCACATTCTCATGGCCCAATCTAGACCTGGTCCCTAGGAGTCTTTGTTTTAGTAAGCCTTCAAGGTGATTCCCAGGCATGCTGAAGTATGAGAAGCATGACTTAGAACCTCTCAAATATTTGTAGTTTTCATTTCTACTCGATTTTTTAAACTAAGTTGTCTGATACGTAGAAATCTCTGGTATCTATTAGATTTATAATAAAAAGTCAATGGGAGTTTAATTGAGCAATGCTTTTCTGTCCCTGGACATTGGCAGAGAGGGCAAGTGAATATCAATATGTGTTTGATTGTGAAAAATTTATGTTACAGGATAGAAATGAGATATCCCAACAACTGTTTTATTTTTTCTGCCAGAAGCATGTGGAACTGATGCCCATGGTGTTTTTTCTCTCTTTCCTCCCATTCCTTTTCAATATTTCCTGTTTGTGGAAGAACACCATTCCCCACCTGACAACAGAATGTCACTTACTTTTCTAATCCAAATATAAAATGAAATCTGTGAATCATAACAACAACAGCATCTCTTTTCTCATAACATTTTTGTTTCTGTCAGTTTCTGTCAGTGTTACAACCTTTTTTTTTTTTTTTTTTTTTTTTTGAGGCAGAGTCTCGGAGTCTCGCTCTGTCGCCCAGGTTAGAGTGCAGTGGCGTGATCTCGGCTCACTGCAAGCTCTGCCTCCCGAGTTCACGCCATTCTCCTACCTCAGCCTCCCGAGTAGCTGGGACTACAGGCGCCCACCACCACGCCTGGCTAATTTTTTGTAGAGACGGGATTTTGTAGAGCATGGTTTTGATCTCCTGACCTCGTGATCCGCCCGCCTAGGCCTCCCAAAGTGCTGCAATTACAGGCGTGAGCCACTGCGCCCAGCCAGTGTTACAACCTTTTAAACCAAATGACATATAAACTAAATCAGAGAAAGCTTAGCAATGCATACATTTTACATGCTTTATATTAATCGGTTGGACATTTTGCAACTATTACATTAATGGGGCTTGGACGTTGTCAATTAAGTTGAGTTCTATTTGCGTTGAGATGTCAATGTTAATTAATACTTTGGGCTCTTGGAAATCATATGGAAATCACATTTTCTTACCGAAGTATCTCTTTAAAGCTCATTTATTTTTGTGTACAGAGTCCCTTGTTTTGATGTGTGTTTTGTTTTGATGTGTGTTTTGTTTACGCTGAGATTAGTTCAGTGTGCAGTAAGTGACAGCGAGGGGAAAGAGTCCACTGCTGCCATTTCTAACCTCTCACATGCTTGTCACACTTAATGTTAAAAATTGTTTCTTACCCTTCACTAGGAAAACAGAAAATGCTCTGTGTCTACCAGTCACATTGAAGGTAAATTAGTTATACAGCAAAACTATTTTCCAAATATAATTTCACTGTATTGTATGACTTGATTCTGCAAAGTAATTTTGACACTGGCAAAAGAGTATCAGTTTATAAGAAACGTTACAATGCTAGCTTTAAAATGGGAAAATGCAGCAAAATTATATGATCACTAAGGGCAGAATTTCAAAGCAGTATTTACTGAGAGGCCTTTCCTGTGCTCCTGCTCAAGTGAAATGCATTCCCCTTTGAATAGACAATCCTTTGGGAAGCAGAACTTTTCATGTGACATGGTTTGTACTATAAGGGAAAAAATAATAATGTTTTCTCTATAAAAGTCCTTGTGTTGTGAATGAGGCAAAGTGGTTCATGCAAAGGCTCTGCAGAATCCTCCTAGGATCTCAGCAAGGACAGGAGCAAACTCTGTATATTTCTGTTGAAAATATCTAGAACAGGAAGGACAAAAAACTATGACCATCAAAATAAAAGAGTTGATTTTCTTGAATCCAGGTCTAGTATTCTGTTTCTGTTATTTCTGATCACCTGCTAACATGAAGGAAATGCTCCATTATAATTAAATGTCCTTCATTATAATTAGGATATTATAAAAATAAAGGATGTGTGTTGCCTGGATAGAGAACTAGGAGTGTTTTTGTGCTAGAACAAGAAACTAGAAAACTCACTCCGCTCTTGTTGAGAAAAGCATGAAGTGTCTCACTGTCAAGTATAATGTGAGTTGTAAGTTACCTGTAGATGCCTTTTTGTAGGTGAAGAATTTCTATTCCTAGTATGCTGGAAAATTTTTATCAACGAGTGTTGCCATTTCATTATCTGTTGAGTTAATCACATGGTTTCTCTATTTTTTTTTCTGTTAAGATTGTAAAAAAAAAAAAATTTTTTTTTTTTTTTTTTGCATGGTAAACCAACCTTGAATCTTCAAACCCCACTTGAGCACTGTGTTTATCCTTTCTATATTTGCTGGATTCAATTTGCAAATATTTTAAAAATATTTTCTGTGTTACTGTTTACAAAAGATTTGAGGCTATAGCATTTTGTTTCTTTGTTTCTTTCTTTTTTTTTTTAATATTTATAATGCTTTTGATTTTGTTAGCAGGGTATTTCTGGCCTTACAAAATTAAATGGAAATTATTATTTTGCTATACTTTCTGGAAGAGTTGCTATAGCTGTTGTAACATTTTTTTTTTCTTAAATGTGTAATAGTTCTTACCAGTAAAAACATCTAATAATGAAGTTTTTTCGTGGAGAAGTTTTCAGTTACAAATTTAATTTCTTTAACGAATGCATTACTTTCAGAATTTTACATTTTTTTCTTGTAATAGTCTCAGTCATTTTTGTCTTTTAGGGTGTTTTTACATTTCATCTTATGTGTTGAATTTATTAAAATGAGGTTGTTCAAAATATTATTTTATATTTTTTAAGGTTTATAGGATGAAGTGTTCCTGCTTTCATTTCAGATGTTGTTGATTTGTGTTTTCTCTTAAGCTAGCTAGAGAATTTTTTTCTTTGTTGATTTTTTTTTCTAATGTTGATTTACTCTTTCATTTTGAGGGTTTTTAAAATCTTATTTCTTCTATTCATTTTGGCTGTGTTCTTCTTTTTTTTACTTTTATAAAGTGAAAGATCAGGCCATTGAATTTGAACTTTTCTTGGTAGCTGGTTAACAAAACTATCCATTTTTTTAAACACTGCTTTTGCTACATCCCAGAAATTGTGTATTTTGCATTTTCATTTTGATTCAACTAAAACAGTTTTTATTATTCTTTGTAAATTCTTTAATACATGTGTAATTTTAAACTATGCTTGTTTAACATACAATTTTAGGGGTTTTCTTAGTATATCTCAGTTATGAACTTTTAATTACATTATAGTTTCAGAATATATTTTTGTATCAGTTCCACTTTTGTAAATTTGTTAGACTGTTTTGTTTCTGCAAATCATGCATATTTTGTAGTTTTTGGTGTATTGTTCTGTGATTATCAATCAGGTCAAGTTTGTTACTAAGTGTTTTTTATCCTTTTTCTCTGCCTGTTTTATGAATTTTGCAAAAGCAGTTTTGAAGTATTATTGTAATTGTGCAGCTATCCATTTTTCTCTTTCCAGTTCTAGTCGTCTTATTTTTAAGTTACGTTATTAGTTGCATACATATATAGGATTGATACGTTTTTTTGACGAATTAACACTTTTATCATGAAATGCCCCTTTTTATCTTTGGTAATCTTTCTCCTGAAGCCCATTTTATCTTAAATTAATATAACTTCTCTAACTTTCTTGTTATCTGAATTTGCATGATAAACTGTGTCTTTTATTTGACTTCTAACTTATTTCTGGTTTTTCCTTAAAGCTGTCTTTTATAGACTAGGTATGCAATCCTGTATTCCAAAGCCTGTTATCCCGATGCTTTGGTAGGCTGAGACAGGAGGATCACTTGAGGCTAGGAGTTCAATATCAGTCTGGCAACATAGCGAGACTCCATCTCTACAAAAACGGTTCAAAAAATTAGCCAGGTATGGTGGTAGACACCTGTAGTTCTAGCTACTTAGGAGACTGAGGCAGAAGGATCACTTGAGCCCAAGAGGCTGCCTTGAGCTATGATTGTGCCACTGCACACCAGTCTGGGCAACAGAGTAAGGCCTTGTCTGTGAAGAGTGAAAGAATTTTTTTAAAAAGCTGTCTCTTTTTGTTTTGTTTTGTTTTGTTTTATTATTATTATTATTATACTTTAAGTTCTAGGGTACATGTGCATAACATGCAGGTTTGTTACATATGTATACTTGTGCCATGTTGGTGTGCTGCACCCATCAACTCATCATTTACATCAGGTATAACTCCCAATGCAATCCCTCCCCCCTCCCCCCTCCCCATGATAGGCCCCGGTGTGTGATGTTCCCCTTCCCAAGTCCAAGTGATCTCATTGTTCAGTTCCCACCTATGAGTGAGAACATGCGGTGTTTGGTTTTCTGTTCTTGTGATAGTTTGCTAAGAATGATGGTTTCCAGCTGCATCCATGTCCCTACAAAGGACACAAACTCATCCTTTTCTATAGCTGCATAGTATAGATAGCGTATAGTTTGGTCTTATTTTACAGCAAATCTGACAATATTTATATTTTAATTTGTGTTTAGACAAAAGTCTGAAACATAAAAGTTAAAACTATAGGATATAATTCTTACTAAGTTGGATTTCAGTCTACCATCTTATTTTTTCTCTATTTGTCCCATTTGTTCTTAATTAATTTGTTCATTTCACTGCCTGTGATGGTTTGTTTTATGTGTCACCTTCATTTGGCTATACACCTCAGTTATTTAACCGAACATTCATTTAAGTGTTTTTTGTATGTGTTTAGTAGATATAGTCAACGTTTATAATCAATTAACCTTTAAGGAAAGGATATTATCACTGGTAATCTGGGTGTGCTTTAAATTATCAGTTGAAAGGTTTGAAGAATAAAATTGAAATGTCCCTGAATAAGAAGAAACATTCCCTGTGGAATGGAATATTAACACCTGCCTGAGAACTTTCTAGCATGCCATTCTGTTCTATAGATTTCAGACTTACTAAGCCAGATCCCACAATTACATAAACCAATGCTGTGAAATAAATCTCTCTCTCTCTGTATATGCCTGTGTGTGTGTGTGTGTGTGTATATCCATATGTGAATATATATTATAAGTATTTCTCTGATAGAATCCTGACCAATACAGATTTTGTTTCTAAGAGTAGCTCTACAAGAACAGGATCTTAAAGGTAAGTTTTCAGAATTCTGGGTTTTTTGGAAATGATTCTCTAATCTAGTTAGGTTTAAAGGCAATAATGATTATTTTTCCAGTGGTAACAAGGGCACTGGTGGTTTATGGTATAATGTGAAGTAGAGATATATAAAATACTGTCATTGGATACTCCTGATCAAATACATATAGATGGAAAGGCTTATGTGTTTAAAATGAAATGCAGAATTTGTATATTTAAATTCTATATGCACAATTTATAAGATAATATTTATAAAGTCAGTCTCTTAGAATAAAAAGTCAGTTTTGAGGAATATGAAAATATTTTAAAGTGGGAGTTAAAGACATGCTACCACTTTATTATAGCTTTATCATTTGTTATTTTCTATTTTGTTTATTTGCGCTTTATATTTATTCCTTTGTATTCCCTTAAAATTCTTAAACAACTTACATTTAGCCATCTTGTTTGTAGGGGATCCAGTATTCAGCTTGTTATTCTCTACTGTGTTATTACAGTTTTTAAGCTGAATTTGAAATTTCTTTACATTCTTCAATTAAATACACAACAGGAGAGATTTTGTCCCAAATTTCTCTCTAAATTTAATTACTTTCAAAGTATAAATTCAAAACCGATGAGGAATAGTGTGTTGATATTTGGTGTGTGATATTACTATGGTACCACAAATTTTTAAAATAAAGTTTGAATAAACAATTATAGAATAACTCAAGCTTCTTATATGTCTTCCCAGAATTTAGTGATATATCTTTTGGTATAAATAATCTCTATTTTGATTCAACATTAAAGTTAGTCTAAATTGCTAAAATAAATAAGTCATGATTGATAACTACTCTTTCATTTGCCCTATTTACCACAATTTCTGCTTCATAAATAACACGTAGTTTTTCTATTGAGCTTTCACATTAAGATCAGTCTTTCAATTTTCTACGCAGTGGAAATAGATGAGGAATTTCATGTAACAAGGGTTGATTTAGTAACCTCCAATGGAGAGTGAATTTCCTTCTTGACTGTGCGCCTGATACTTTGGGAAGACATTGAGCATTTGCCTGAAGCCTATAAACATCAAACTTTTGTCTCAGAATACTAAAATACATATTACGCAATTCTTCATGTGTGCTTGACTTAAAATATAAGAAAATCTGTAGTATTTTCATTGTTAATGTACCTACTTTGATCCAACAGACTTGAACTCAAAGCTATAAATTGATTTGCTGAAATAAGTAAGCATAATGGGCATCAATATGTGAAACCTGAGAGTAATTTATTTTTACTTTTCTTTCTAAGTTATTTTAAACTAAAAGTAACCTAAGAACTTCCCAAAACTTGCATATTAGTCCCATTTATATTTTTCTTTGCTTCTTATCCCAATATTACCCTGAAAAATTAAGCATCATGTTTATAGTTTTAATAAGTAGGAAAGATTTGTTTGAAAGTGAACATTTTTTAGATATCTGCAATAACTACCTGCTATTTCTTTGCCAAATACAAACATGTTTCCTAATAAGAGATTCACTGTAACTTTTGCAGTGGGGATTTTTCATCTTATGCATGTAAACCAAATCTGTACCTCTGAATCTGATTCTCATCTCTCTTTCATAAGTCAGATCTAATTTCTCTTTGTTCTGGACATATTTGTGTATATTCCCTGTTGAGTACAAATGCAATTTTAACTGCTTCCACCACAAAAACTACATTCTTCTCCTGAATGCCTCTGTCTAAAAACTCTATTTTCTCAGCCACTATAACTTGAAAACTTAGTTTTTACTCCCTTACCATTTCTTCCCTTCCAATTAGTAACAGTGTCTTGTGCATTCTAACTCTGTCTTTTAAATCTCTTCATTGCCTTTTTGATGCCTCCTGCTGGTTTTTACTGCTTTATACTTGTTCTACTTAAATAATTCATATTTTCCTTCTAATACAACTTTGACACTATTGCCAAATTTCTTTCTGCAGTGTTCAACTCAGATCTTATTATTCTCTTGATTTAAAATTTTCAATTTCTTCAGATTGCCTACCAAGAACACTAGGGCAGACCCAATCTCTTGGAACTGTTTCTGTTTCCAAGGTCTAATCCTTTGTAGAAGTTTCAGAGAGGGAATGCCTTTGCAGCACTTGTTACCTATTCTCCTTGCCAGTCAAAGTTATGTCTACAGCATGCTTACATAGCTCTATCCTCTGCAGATAATAAAGCTACAATTGGCTAACACAAAACAAAATACAGAGTGAGCAATGGCTGACTGTCTATAACACTAAAATTCAGCTGTTATAAAGATGACTGAGATTCCTGATCAAAACATGCAATTTTATCCAGAGACTAATCAGAATAGTTTTCTAAATAGAATTAGAGAAAAGAAGTTCTTGAATTAGTTAGCAGCTAAAGCAAGCATTCCTCTTTGTTAAAGGGTGATATCAAAAATATCTTTTGAAAGAAAGAATAAAATGCACAGAAATAAATTTAAGAAGGTAAAAGATCTACATACTGAAAACTATAAAATATTGATGCAAGACATTGAAGACACAAATAGATATCCCACATTTATGTATTGGAAGAAGTAATATTGTTAAATGTCCCTACTACTCAAAGTTATCTAAAGGTTTACTACAATCCCTATCGAAATTCAAATGACATTTTTCTAAGAAATATAAAAAGCAATTCTAAACTTTGTATGGAATCACAGAAGACCACAATGAAGCCAAATAAATCTTGAGCAAAAAGAACAAAGCTCTAAGACTCACACTACCTGATTTTAACATATATTACAAAGTGATAGTAATCAAAATAGCATGGTATTTGCATAAAAACAGAAACACAAACAAATGGAACAAGATATAGAGCCCAAAATAAACATACCCATTACTATCAATTGATTTTTGACAAATGCACTAAGAACATACAGTGGGGAAAAGCAGTCTCTAATGGGGTTGGGAAAACTGGATATCCACATATAGAAGAGTAAAATTAAACACTTATCTCACACCATCTATAAAAATCAACCAGAAATAAAGACTTTGTAAGACCTGAAACTATAAAACTACTAAAAGAAAACATAGGAGAAAAACTTCACAATATTGGTGTGGGCAATAGTTTTTGGGATATGACCTGAAAAGCATAAACAAAAAAAGTGAAAATAGATACTATTGCATCAAACTAAAAATTTTCTACACAGCAAAGAAAACAGTAACTGATGGAAGGAAATACCTACAAATCACACCTCTGATAATGGGTAAATATTCAAAAATGTGTAAAAGACCCGAGGTTTCTCAGAAGCAAACACAAATAGCCAATAGGTATATGAAAAAATGCTTAACCTCAGGAAGATGCAAATTAAAACCACAATGAGATATCACCTCATACCTGTTAGAATGGCTATCATCCAAAAGATGAACGATAACAAATTAGTGGAGATGTGGAGAAAAGGGAACTCTGTATGCAGTTGATGGGAATGTAAATCAGTACAGCCATTATGAAAAACATTATGGAGATTCCTCAAAAAATAAAAATTTAACATGTGTTCCAGCATCTTACATCTGAGTATATATCCAAAGGAATTAAAATCACTATGTCAAAGAGATATCTGTACTCCTGTGTTCACTGCAGCACTGTTCACAATAGCTACAATAGGAAATCAAAGTGTCCAACAGATGATTAGATGAAGAAAATATGGTATACATACATGGGTGAGCCCAAAAGACATACTAAATAATAAATACTGCAGAATCTTACATGAGGAATCTAAAAAAGTCAAACTAATAGAAGTAGATAGTAGAATAGTGGTTACCAGAAGCTGAGGTAGGTAGATGGTGGTGGGGGACAGATGGGGAGATGTTGATCAAAAGGTATAAAATTTCTGTTACAAGAAATAACTCTTTGAGGGCCATTGCACAGCATAGTGACTATAGTTAAAAACAATGTCATGTGTATTTCAAAATCATTAAGAGCAGATTTTAAATGTAACACAAAAGCATGTGAGGTGATATGTTAATTAGCTTGATTTAATCATCCTATAGTATATGCATATATCAAATATTACATACCCATAAATATATACAATCATAATTTGTCAATTAAACACACAAAAAATAGTTTTCTGCCAATGAATCTCACTTATCCCAGGTTGGTCCTTAGAAGTTAGGCATATGGACTGGGTGCTGTGGCTCAAGCCTATAATCTCAGCACTTTGGGAGGCCATGGCGGGCAGATCACGAGGTCAGGAGGTTGAAATCAGCCTGGCCAATATGGTGAAACTCTGTATCTACTGAAAAAAAAAAAAAACACACACACACACACACACACACACACACAAATTAGCAGGGCGTGGTGGTGCATGCTTGTAGTCTCAGCTACACAGCAGTCTGAGGCAGGAGAATCGCTTCAACCTGGGAAGCAGAGGTTGCAGTAAGCCGAGATTGCGCCACTGCACTCCAATCTTGGCGGCAGAGTGGAGTGAGACTCCGTCTCAAAACAAAAAAAAATTAACTTGGACTTTTTTTTTTTTTTTTTTTTTTTTTTTTTATGTTGGAGTCTCTCTCTGTCGCCAGGCTGGAGTGCAGTGGTGCAATCTCGGCTCCCTGCCTCCAGGGTCAACGTCCGCCTCCCAGGTCAGGTGATTCTCCTGCCTTAGCCAGGCCCGGCTAATTTTTTGTATTTTTTAGAGACGGGATTTCACCATGTTGGCCAGGATGGTCTCAATCTCTTGGCCTCATGACCTACTCTCCTCGGCCTCTCAAAGTGCTGGGATTACAGGCCTGAGCCACTGCGCCTGGCCTCTCCAACCTTTTTAACAAAAACATCTTGTAATAAAGGCAATTGCAATGCATTATTATCCCAACAATAATCTTGTGAACAATAATCTAATGTGGTACGACCCTTAAGATTCATGTGAAATTCTCCATAAAACACCCTAATAATTTGTCTGATTTATTGTCAATAATTGCTTTGTTCATGTTCTGCATTACAGCTGTGCTCAACCACATGTCCTTTATCCTCTCCTTCTGCCTGTGCAATATTCCTGGGAGTTTGGTGGGCCATTTAAAGGTAATCTGACCATCACACATCAGTTTACAAAATGCATGTCATGTTAAGAACAACAGAAATGATAAAACCAGCAAATGTTTTTGAAAGATGAGAATATCTGTGCCAATTATCAAAAGGCACTGTGGATCTTAATGTTCTCTTTCCACAGCCCATCAACTAATTTGTACCCTTCAACTCCACCGGTCTAGGTTTTCAGTATCTAAATCAGCGGTCTCCAACCTTTTTGGCACCAAGGACCTGTTTCATGGAAGACAAGTTTTTCACACACTTGGTCGGGGGGTCAGGGAGATGGATGAAATGGTTCCACCTCAGATTATCTAACATTAGATTCTCGTAAGGATCACACAACCTAGATCCCTTGCATGTGTAGTTCACAATAGGGTTTGCACGCCTATGAAATCCAGTGCTGCAGCTGATCTGACAGAAGATGGAGCTCAGGTGCTAATGCTCACTAGGTGCTGCTCACTAGGTGCTGCTCATCTCCTGCTGTGCACCCAGTTCCTAAAAGGCCACAAAGAGGTACTGGTCCATGGCCTCAGAATTGGGGAGCCCTGCTATAAAGTAAGGTCCAAATCCAATTTCTCAATTTTTATCAAAAATCTGATATTTCCAGAACACTTGATCATCTCCTACAGCATTTTAGCATTTTAGCTACCAGTGCTTTCTTAGCTAACAGCTCTTTTTCATATATGACAACATAGCTCCTTGACTTGAGTTGTTTCGGTTCTAACATGTTTCTTGCAGGGCATCTTACAGATGGGAGGTTTTCAATAACTTTTTTTTGAGTTGAATGTTGACAGAGGTTTATAATTACATCCAATACATTATATTTATAAAAGAAAAAGGAAGAATAAGAGGATATCTTCTTACTCAGGCATAACCTTTTTTTTTTTTTTTTTTGAGACAAGGTCTCACTCTGTCACCAGGCTGGAGTGCAGTGGCATGATCTTGGCTCAATGAAACGTCTACCTTATGGGGGTACAAGCCATCGTCCCACTTCAGCCTCCTGAGTAGCTGAGACTACAGACATATACACCATGACTGATTCATCATTATATTTTTTTGTAGAAATATTTTGTCATGTTCCTCAGGCTGGTCCTGAACTCCTGAGCTCAAGCAATCTGCCCCTCTTGGCCTCCCAATAATCATGTTTTCTGCAAACAGTTAATAATTTGACATCTTCCATTCCAATTTGTATGCCATTTATTTCTTTCTGTTGTCTAATTGCTCTTGCTAAGACTTTGTAGTACTATGTTGAATAAAAGTAAAAGTGAGCATCCTTCCCTTTTCTACAGAAAAGACATGATCTATCCCATTAATAGAATCAGGAACAAAAGCCATATGATCATTTCAATAGATGCTGTAAAAGCATTTGATACAATTTTAACACTCCTTCATGATAAAAACTCTTATCAAACTGAGTACAGAGGAAACATATCCTCAAAACAATAAAGGCCATATATGACAAACCCATAGCCATAATACTGAATGCAGAAAACATTGAAAGTCTTTCCTCTGAAGTCTGAGTGATATTTTCACCATGGAAAACATTATTGAGGTTCCTCAAAAAATTTAAAATAGAACTACCATATGATCCAGCAATCCCACTGCTAAGTATATATCCAAAACAAAGGAAGTCAGTGCACCAAAAAGATATCTACATTATTCACAATAGCCAAGATTTGGAATCATTCTAAGTGCCCTTCAACCAGTAAATGGATAAAGGGAATGTGGTATATATACACAATGGAATATTGCTCAGCTGTTAAAATTCTCTCAGCAGCAACATGAATGAAACTTGAGGATGTTATGTAAAGTAAAATAGGCAGAAAAAGACCAATATCATATGTTGTCACTCATATGTGAAAGCTAAAATTATTGACCTCATGAAGGTAGTGAAAAGAATGGTGACTAACAGGCTAGGAAGGATAGTGGGGAGGAGGGATAAAGAGCAGTTTGTTAATGGGTTCAAAAATACAGTAAGAAAAAGTAAGATCTAGTGTTTAATATCACAATAAGGCAACATAGTTAATAATTTATTGTATATTTCAAAATAGCTAAAAGGAAAGAGGTGGAGTGTTCCTAACTCAAAGAAATGATAAATGTTTGAAATGATGGATATCTCATCCCAAGTACCCATATTTGATCATTAAACATTGTATTCATATATAAAATATCACATATATTCCAAAAATGTGTATAATTCTGGATTGATAAAAATTTTTAAATGATCTAAAAATTATATTTATAGAACACAAAATTTTACTTTCATACCTGAATGATGAGACAAGATAAAATAAGGATTGATGAAAGTGCTGACAGTAGTCAATTAATTGAACATATTTGAAACTCACAAAACATTACAATTTCACATCAATAAAACTGAAACGCTCTTTAGGAAGATCTAAATAAACACATGAAACATGCATTTCAAAACTTATAAAATGCTTTTGACAAATCAAGTTGGCAATCTACCTGTTGCCAAAATACAGATGAAATTCTTTGCTGAAATACTGAAATGCAAAGAAAGTTAGTGATTGACACACACTTAAGGAATGGCAGAAAGAAAAATTCTAGGTTGCAGAAATGGAAAGAAGTGTTTTGGGTCTCTCTCATTGTCTACCCAATGGCTCAGAGACACAGAATCTATGAAGTTTGGACAATACTACAAATGATGGGACGTAGCTTTCTGACTCTTCAAATTTATCTCAGCGTTAAAAAAGGGGAATTAGGTAATGTGAACCATTAGAGAGGAAGCATAATAACTAACTGGAAATATAGTGTTTTTAAAAGTTCATTTTTGTGATAATTCTAAATTTGTGTAATTCCACTCTCTTTATGATGCCTTCACCATTCTACCCAAAGCCCACACATCCAAGAATGGATCTCAAGCTAAATAACTGAAGTTGTTGTTAGCGTCAGAGATGTAAAAGAGATGAAAGAAGAAGTGAAAGAAAAAGGAGACACCATCTTTAAGGGATATATGAATTTTCTAATGACTAGAAATGAAAATATCCTCTTTTGACATCAAAATACATATTAAAGTAAGTCATGGGGAGGGAGCATTAGATGGGGAAGAGCCACACATAAAGTCTTATGATGTTAATTTTGTGTGTCAACATGACTGAGCTACAGAGTGCCTATATATTTGGTTAAATATTATTTCTGAGTGTGTCTATTAGGGTGTTTATCAAAAAGACATTTTTTTTTTCTTTTGAGCCATGTTTTGCTCTGCACCTAGGCTGGAGTGCAGTGATGTGGTGTGATCTCAGTTCACTGCAACCTTCACCTCCAGGGCTAAAGCAATTCTCCTGCCCCAGCCTCCCGAGTAGCTGGGGCTACAAGCCCATGTCACCAAGCCCAGCTAATTTTTATATTTTTAGTAGAGATGGGGGTTTCACCATGTTGGCCAGGCTGGTCTCGAACTCCTCACCTCAAGTGATCTGCCCACCTCAGCCTCCCAAAGTGCTAGGATTACAGGTGTGAGCCACCACACCTGACTGAGAGAAACATTTGAATATGTAGACTGAGTAGATTGTTCTTCCCAATGTGGGTAGGCTACATTCAATGCTATAAAGGCCTAGATATAATAAAAGACTGAGTAAGAAAGAATTATTTGTTTTTGCCTGTCTTTAAACTGGGACATTGGTGTTCTTTTGCCATTGGACAGACTGGAATTATATACTCGGCTATTCTGGGTTTGGGCTTGTAAGCCTCTGTAATTGCATAATCCAATCCCCTACAATAAATCTCTGTGTGTGTGTGTGTCTCTGTGTGTGTGTGGGTGTGCGAGCACACACGTGCATATACATGTAGAGTAGTCCTGCATATTCATGAGAGATTTGTTCAAGGGTACCTTGTGGATACCAAAATCCATAGATGCTCAAGTTTCTTATACAAAATTGATTAGTATTTGCAAATAACCTATGCATATCCCCCTGTATATTTTTAAAAATCTCTAGATTACTTAAAATGTCTAATAGAAGGTAAATGCTATGTAAATAGTTGTTATGCTGTACTTTGTATTCTTTTTTATCGTTTTTAAAATATTTTCTATCTGCAATTGAACTCATGGATGTGGAACCTGTATATACAAAGGGCTGACTATATTACAACACAATTCCTTAAATAAATCCTTTATAATACATCTTTATATCTGTCTGTTTATCCTTTCAGATCTATTTCTCGGGACAACCCTGATGGTAATATAGATTTTGGTACCAAGAATGGTTCTAAACAGACAAAAACTTAGGAATCAGTTTTCTGAATTGATTCTTGGGTTTCTGGGTTTCTGGAATTGACTCTCTAATCTGATTAGATTTAAAGATGCTAATGACTCTCTTTCCAGTTGTAAAGAAAGCATAAATATTCCAATATCTTTTTATTAGGGATATGTCAAATGTCTCCATTGGAAACCTCTTAATCAATTGCTTACAAGAAGCAGGGAGATGAGTGTGTATGTAATACTTTCACATATTTTTGGAAATATAATTAAATAAAACTAATATAAGTAGGTGGAATATTTGCTCCTATTATCACTGGACAAAGAAGTGAAAGAAAAGAATGAGCTTAGGGATTTGATTTCCCAGCTCAAGGGCTGCATAATTGCCCTGAAAGCTTCTATATGTACATTGAAGGATATCCCTATCTCTTCTAGCCCCAGAACTGAGATTACTGAAAATTAAACCCCAAATCCTATCCTGTTGCTGCTGATCACAATGCAAATTGAACTTTTAGTTTCATGGGGCATCCACTTTTTAAATGAGAGTGTTATTTGGAAGAGAATGGGATCCTATAATTTGAAATGGGGCTTGTGGAGAGGCCTTGATGAAACTGGGTTCACTGAGCCCAAACATTCTGATGAGTCTTCTTTGCCAGTGGAAGAGGCCTCCCTATCTCCAGTAGACATGATCTCCCCACCGCCAGTGGTAGTTGCCTCTCCACTTCCATCCTGAGGAAAGCGTAATTGTCTCTTTTAAGATATGGCCATGCAAGACAATGTACTTTCTCCTCCAGGTCTACCTCCAACACCTCCTTTTGCTTCTAGACCTATAACTACACACAAGTCCAAGCAGGGCACAGAAGGTAAGGTACAAAGTGGCACCCGTAATGTGGTGTGCTGTACTCTAAAAGAGATATTTTAATTTTCCAATTTATACAGACAGAAATTGGGGGAACATGTATAGAGATGAATATGTAAAACATGGACTAATGGTAGAAGGATCATGATGTTGGATCAGGCTGAATTTACTACTACGGGCTGAGTCGATTCTGCATCTAATTTTGCAGGGAGTTTGGAAGGGTTCTCACTGTTTGGTTTTGGCTGAAACATGAACCCAAAGTGAATGAATTACAAATACGTGACCTGCCTTTATTTATATTCATGGATTCAAAAGCTTAGGGAGATTGGAATGTTAGAGATAATTTGTAGTTAAACTTTACCTACAGTGGGAGGTCCAGAAGACATACCTTTTACCATTCTTACGAGGAATAAATATGTGAGAGAAGGGCTGGCATCCTCGAAGAGCTCCATGATCATTTTTATCCATAGGGGGACTTTACAGTGGAGCTACAGGCACTGAATTGGAAAACCTAAATTCAATGGGGATAATTGGATTATGTTGTGGCAGAAGCCAAATGGCAACAGACAACTGCCAAAGGCAAGGTGGGGTGGTTGTCATGATGGCCAGCAGAGTCAATGCAGCAATTACAATAGTCTGACTTGCATAGATTTATGGCGTTGGTTAGATGATCATGGTGTTCCTAGAAGTAAAATAGATAGAAAGCCTACTACTTGAAAGCCTTCTTACTTGATCTATATAAGCAAAAAAACTCTAGCTCAGGTGAACAAAGGTGTAACTTGATTCATGAAAACAGACTCATCACCCTTCAATCAATTCCCAGATTTGAACAAGTTTACAGTACCAGAAGTCCTTAAAAAGAAAAGGATGTGTCACCTTAAGGAAGGGCTCAGTACACTGTGGAAGGGTAAATGTTTATATTCTTAATCTTTCTCTGAAACTACTCCAAAGGGACCTATAGCCTTTCACCAAGGTAACTGTGCATGTAGGAAATAAAAATAACTGGACCTTTGGAGAACTACTGAACATACACACCAATTATGGGAGAACCTAACACATTACTATAGTTTACCAGTCAGAATAGGGGCTTATAGAGGTAAGTGATCAATGGAGCTTTAGCTCAGATCTGTCTTTTCACAGTGGGCCCAGTGGTACCCTGAACCCATCCTATAGTTATTTCTACGGTTCTGGATGCACAGTTGAAATAGATATACTCAGCATCTAGTAAAATCCCAATATTGGTTCCTTGACCTTTGGATCAAGGACTAATATGGATGAAAGTCTAAGTGGAAGCTGCTAGAGCTGTCTCCACATAAGAAAATAGTAAACCAAAAACAATATCACATTTCTGGAGGGATTACAGAGATTAGTACTATAATTAAAAGATGCAGAGGTGGTGATTCCCACCACAACCCTATTCAATTCACCTATTTGACCTGTGCAGAAGAGACAAAAGGGTCTGGGAGGATGACAGTGGATTATCTTAAGTTTAACAAGGTGGTAATTCCAATTGCAGCTGCTTTATCAGATGTAACTTCATTGCTTAACCACATTAACATATCTCCTTTTACTTGGTATCCAGTTATTAACCTGGCAAATGCTTTGTTTCTTGGTGCTTGTGAGTAAAGACCACCAGAGGAGTTTGCTTTCCAGCAAACAGTTTGCTCCAGCCCTATGTCATAAATTAGTTTACAGAGACCTTGATCACCTTTATCTTCCATAAGCTATCATACTGATGTATTATATTGATGCCATTATTCTGATTGGACCTAGTGAGCTAGAATTAGCAACTACCCTAGGCTTATTAAGAAGATATTGGCCTGTCAGAAGGTGAGAAATATATTTAGCAAAATTCCAAGAGCCTTCTACCCACAATAAAATTTCTAAGAGTTCAGTGGTGGGGAGCATGTCAAGCTATCCTTTCTAAGGTAAAAGATAAGTTGTTATATCTGGTCCCTCCTACAACCAAGAAACAAGCCCAATGCCTAGGGGACCTCTTTGGGCTTTAGAGGAAAGATATTCTTTATTTTGGTGCATTACTCCAGCCCATTTAATGAGTGATCCCCAAATATGCTAGGTTTTAGTGGGGCTTAGAACAAGGGACAGTTTTGCAACAGGCCCAGACTGCTGTGCAAGCTGCTCTGCTGTTTGGGCCATCTGATGCAGCCAATCCAATGACACTTGAAGTGTTTGTAGTAGACAGAAATACTGATTGGAGCCTTTGAAAGGCCCTTATAGGTGAATAACAACATAAGATCTCAGGTTTTTAGATTAAGGTCCTACCATCCTACCCACATGAGTCTCCTTTTAAGAAACACCTGTTAGCTCACTACTGGGTCTTAGGAGGGACTAAGTGGTTAACCATTGACCACCAAGTTACCATGAAATCTGAGCTGCCCATCATGAACAGGATATGATCTGACCAATCAAGCCATAAAGTTGAGCATGCATTGCAACACCCTGTCATCAAATGGAACACCCTGTCATCAAATGGAAGTGGTGTAGACATGATAGGACCAGAGCAACCCTGAATGTACGAGTAAGTTACATGAAGAAGTGGCCCAGGTGCCTATGGTTCCTGCTTCTGCTACCCTGCCTTATTTCTCTCAGCCTACATCCATGACCAAATGAGGCATTTCCTATGATGAGTTGACAGAGAAAGAGAAGACTTGGGCCTTGTTTTCAGATAGTTATGCAGGATATGCAGGCACCACCCCAAATTGGACAGCTACATCTCTATAGCCCCTTGGTGGGATATCCATGAAGGAGAGTGATGAAGAGAAATTCCCCCAGTTGGCAGAGCTTCAAGCACTGAACCTGGTTGTCCACTTTGCTTGGAAGGAGAAATAGCCAGACATGCGATTGGATTACAATTCATGGACTGTGGCCAATGGTTTGGCTAGATGGTCAGGAACTTGGAAATAATATGATTGGAAAATTGGTAGAAATAAAATTTTGGGAAGAGGTATGTGGATAGATATGTCTCAACAGGCAAAAGAACATGAATATGTTTGTGTCCTATGTGAATGCTCATGAAATTAACATCAACAGAGGAGAATTTTAATATCCAGGTGGATAGGATGACCTATTCTGTAGATATCAGTCATCCTATTTTTCCATACCACCCCCCGTCATTGCCCAGTGGGCTCATGAACAGAGTGGCCAAGGTGGGAGTGATGCAAGTTATGCATGGTTTCAGCAACATGGACTTCCACTCATCAAGGCTGACATGGCTATTACCATAGCTGGTCAGAAGCAGAGATCAACACTGAGTTCCTGATGTGGCACCATTTCCCAGGGTGGTCTGCCAGCTACCTGATGACAGGTTGATCACATTGGACTGCTTCCAGTCAGGAAAGAGCAGCATTTTGTTCTTACTGGAACAGACGCATGCTTCTGCCAAAACTGCAACCCATGTAATTACAGAATCCTGTATTCACCTTCATGATATTCCACACAGTATTGGTTCTGATTTAACAAAAATAAACTCACTTCAAAGAAAAAATCATGTGGAAATGGGCCCATGTTCATAAAATTCACTAGTCTTATCTTATTTCCCACTATTCTAAAGCAGTCGATTTGCTAGGATGGTGGAATTGCCTTTTGAAGTCTCAGTTATATCACTGAAGGGACAGTACTTTGCAGGCAGGGTTCATTTATTTCACCTCATACGGAATATTAAGGAGTTGAGCAAACATAACTACTTTGCCTCTCTATCTGGGGAAAGGGTTTGTGAATTTGGGTTGTACACAGAATAGTTGTATCATGTTAGGCAGAATTATGACATTATTGTCTTTGTTTAGAGATTGAGTATGGTTTAAGGAAATACGTATGAGTGCTGAGTTGACATAGGGTAGACTTGGATGGCTAATTTTATGTATCAACTTGACTGAGCCACTGGATACTTGTATATCTGGTTAACCATTATTTCTGGATATGTCTGTGAGAGTGTTTCTGGATAGAATTAATATTTGAATCTATGGACTGAGTAAAGCAGATTGCCCTCCCCCATGTGGATGTGCCTCATTTAATCCATTTAAGGCCTTAATGGAAAAAATAAGGCTAGTTTAAAAAAAATTATACCTAATGCTTGCGAGACTTAAAACATAGATGACGGGTTGATAGGTGCAGCAAACCACCCTGGCACATGTATACCTATGTAGCAAACCTGCACGTTCAGCACACGTATCCCAGAACTTAAAGTAAAATTAAAACAAAAAAATTGTGTCTCTCTGCCTGGATTTGAGCTGAACATTGATCTTTTCTGGCCTTTGGACTCAGAGAGAAGTACATCATTGACTCTCCTGGGCCTGAAGTTCTTAACGTTTATAATAGCATGAACCAATTCCTTCTAATAAATCTTTCTCACTCTCTTCCTTCATAAATACAAATATATAAATATAAATAATATGTTCATATATAATATATGTAGATTTATAAATAATATATAAAAAGAGATTTATATATAATATAGAATACATTATTCCTATGTAATGGGAGAAATGATATATTTATTCGTTTTGTTTCTGAGTTGATTCTGTTTCCCTAACTAGTATAAGACTCAGCCTTGTGGGGAGTCTGTATCCTCTACTGTCAACTCTCCAAAAATATCACCAAATAACCTGCTAATAATCTGTCACTGAATGAAAGCCAAGCTTATCACCTACTGGCAGTAAGGGAGACTTTACCTTGCCACCTCAGTATATCTTTTTGATAGTGCTTCTGAAGTGTGTAAAGGTCAAAGCCACATATTCATAGGGTTTTGGGATCTGGTACTAGGCCTAAGTTGATTGATATAGATTTGGTTAGGATTGGCTGGAGTCCATGATAGAGATACTGAGGATTGATGGACACAGTGAAGTGAGCATTTGATGAGTAAATTATTTTGATAAGTAAGTGGTTTGCCCACTTAAGTGATTTATACCTGCAGCAGAGGACTATTTACCATAAAGAGATTCTATTTTCTTGAGAGAGTTATAGTAGAGAAGTATATTGTGCAGAAAAATGAATTTTTGAAAAGTTTCTGAAATAAATAATAAAGTTTACCACAACTTGTCCTCCTGACTTAGAATTTCTTTGAATGGTAAGATGATAAGATCTTGTTAATAACAACTGCTAAGTTCTTGACCCAGTTAAGCTGTGTGGATGCAGGTAAGTTGTTTTCAATGTGGATTCGAAGATTCCACTTAAAGTTAAGGTCTAAGTTAGACATTATTTTCTATTCTGTCTCTATGTGTAAACATATACTGATATAAAGGGTTTTTAAAAAATAAAACAATAAACTATCCATGTTTTCCCCTTTACTAATAATAACCTAGAAGCATATTTTTATCAATAATTTAAAATTTAGTACCTTGAAACACACCATAATGAGAATTAAAGACAGATTTCAAACTGGGATAAAAGTATTTTCACTTTTAAGGGCAGAGATAATTAAAATTTAAAATACACAACTATTTCAATTACTAGGAGAATAAGATGAAGTAAAACAGAAAAGTTGATACAAAGAAAAGACTAAGAGCAAAAACTTATATAAGGCCAATATAAGCCTGAGTAAAATTTAACCTAACTAGTAATACAAAATACATATTAAAATGTTGGTGAAATGCTTTTGTTGAAAAATTAGCAAAGATTCAAATGTTAAGAGTGTTCAGTGATATTCAGAATAATTTGAATCCAGACATTCATCCATTATGTGACTATATTTTGCCACTACTATTTCAGAGTGCAATTTGACAATGTGTATTGAATACATTAAGCACACGTTCTTTTTCTAAAAATGCTCCCCTACAAAACAATCAGATATGTGTATCAGATTCATGTTCAGGTTAGGTCATTATAAAATTGTTTATATATAAGTAGAGTTCCAACCATCACATCAGCAGAATGAAGGAATGAATGAAGAGAAAGTACTAGGAACATGCAGCAGCTATCATTTATGGATAGTTCTAGGAAGCTTTGTCTTATGTATTACTGTGCGGTCACACTACACGAGAGACTGAGAAATGTTTTTATTCTAGGCAGCCATGTGTCCAACTAAATATCAGCAATCTTTTTTTTTTTTTTTTTTTTTTTTTTTTTTTTTTGAGGCGGAGTCTTCACTCTGTCCCCCAGGCTGGAGTGCAGTGGCACCATCTCGGCTCACTGCAAGCTCCGCCTCCCGGGTTCGCGCCATTCTCCTGCCTCAGCCTCCCGAGTAGCTGGGACTACAGGCGCCCGCCACCGCGCCCGGCTAATTTTTTTTTTTTGTATTTTAGTAGAGACGGGGTTTCACCTTGTTAGCCAGGATGGTCTCGATCTCCTGACCTCGTGATCCGCCCGCCTCGGCCTCCCAAAGTGCAGGGATTACAGGCGTGAGCCACCGCGCCCGGCCGCAATATCAGCAATCTTATGATAATGTGAAAAGGAGAGTTTCTTTTACATTGTTTCACTGGGCAAATTAACTCCAATTTGTCTTAGCCTCTCCAATCTACTCTTGTCTCTCCTTAGAATAACTAAAAGGTTCATTAACATTTCTTCCAAACAAAAAAAGTGGTCTTTTTCTTTAAAAATAACCCACTACTTTCTTAGAATTTAAATGGATTTAGCCAACTTATTAAAATGCTTATTGCCTCATTTTAAAGAGAAATGATTCAAAATTGCAGTTCTAGAATATTCTGTTGTTATTTTAAATCATAAACATGTGGATATGTGAATGAATTCAGGGAATAAAGTAAAACGCTAGCATTTATTTCCTGAATAGTAGGATATGAGATTATTTTAACTTGTGCTTGTATTTAATGCATTTTCTAAATATTTAAAAAATAAACATATCTATAAAT
The DNA here is from genome assembly GCF_003255815.1 of Theropithecus gelada. NCBI lineage: Eukaryota > Metazoa > Chordata > Mammalia > Primates > Cercopithecidae > Theropithecus > Theropithecus gelada. The sequence continues at coordinate 46,836,939 of NC_037679.1, read as the reverse complement.
CAGAAAAGAAATATCAATTGCTATATATAGTGTCAAGAAATAAATTACATTAATTAAATCATTCATCATTTATCCTATGTATTTACATATTTTATATTCTATGTAGCGAACATCATAAACTAATAATTCATGATCCTATCATCAAGATGTATACCTCCAATTACAGTAGAATGACCTAGACACAATGGGTATATACATGAATAAGCTGGTATTGTAACACTAAGCAGATGTACTCCACCCAGATTGTAGAGGCAAGAAAAATATTTGTGCTGAGATTAAATTTTGAAAAGAGCCTATGTGAAGGTATGAAATGTATAGGTATAAAAAGTTATACTATTGCAAGGATTATGTACATATTGAATGTCACTAGTATATATACATGTAAGTTTGGTGTGTGTGCATGTATATGTATGTGTGAGAGAAATAGTTGGAATAAGGCTAGAGATATTCGCAGGGGCCCTTGTCATGATGGGTCTTCCCATGAAGCTTGACTTTGTTGTGAAGGGTTTGTGTGGAGACTGAAAGATTGCGAGCAGTTAAGTGCTATCATAGGATATGCATTTTAGACAGTGACGTATCAAATATCCCTTCAACAAATGACCCAGCTGTCCAGGTAGCATTAAAAATATACAGAAGAAAACACAAACTCAAGCTAATGACAAACTAAAGAGCTTCTGGACAGCGAAAGAAACTACCAATAGAGTAAACAGGCAACCTACAGAATGGGAGAACAATTTTGCAAACTATGCATCTGAAAAAGATCTAATATCCAGTACCTATAAGAAACTTAAACAAATTTACAAGAAAAAAGAACCCATTAAAAAGCAGGCAAAGAGCATGAACAGACACCTCTCAAAAGAAGACATACATGAGGTCAAGAATCATATGAAAAAAAAAGCTCAACATCGCTGATCATTAGACAAATGCAAATCAAAACCACAGTGAGATACCATCTCATACCAGTCAGAATGGTTATTATTAAAAAGTCAAAAAAATAACAGATGCTGGCAAGTTGTGGAGGAAGTAAAACACTTATACACCGTTGGTGGGAGTGTAAATTAGTTCAACCATTGTAGAAGGTAGTGTGGAGACTCCTCAGAGACCTAAAGACAGAAATACCATTAAACCCAGAAATCCCATTACTGTGTATATACCCAAAGGAATATAAATCATTCTATTATAAAACCACATGCACATGAATGTTCATTGCGTCACCATTCACAATAGCAAAGACATGGAATCAGCCTAAATGCCCATCAATGATACACTGGATAAAGAAAATGTGGTACATATGCACCATGGAATTTTATGCAGCCATAAAAAGAATGAGATCATGGCTTTTGCAGGGACATGGATGAAGCTGAAGGCCATTATCTTTGGCAAACTAATGCAAGAATAGAAAACCAAATACTGCATGTTCTCACTTATAAGTGGGAGCTAAATGGTGAGAACATATGGACACATAGATGGTAACAACACACACTGGAGCCTATTGGAGGATAAAAGGTGGGAGGAGGGAGAGGATCAGGAAAAATAACTAATGGGTACTAGGCTTAATAGCTGGGTGATGAAATAATCCTGAGACAAACCCCCATGACACACGTTTACCTCTGTAACCAGTACATCCTGCACATGTACCTCTGAACTTAAGAAAACCTTTACAATGTCAACATAGTTCCATATCTTTAGTCTATGAAATGACAGTAGGGTTGCTTCACTTGAATGGCCAGAATACAAACTGAATGTCCATTTCAGTTGTTTCTATTTTGGTAATGCATTTAAGCAAAGTTGTTAGCCTATACACAGATTTCCTACTTCCAGTTCAAACTGTTGCATAACTTATCTTTCAAACCCTGAATATTACAACTCAGCACAGTTTATCTCTTAAGTATAGTGTGCATGTACAGTGTACGCATCACCATAACCACAGCTTATCTGTTAAGCCCAGCATTGTACATGCATTCGTTTTGCTATCCCGGCGTTTGTTCTTTCTTCCTCAGACCTTTTCAGTCCCTAAGAAAATGGTATCATTCTGCGTAGGACCTCAGATCGGTGATGAAATAACAGAATGCAGGATGGCAAGACTCTAGATGGAGAGAGAATTTTTACAGAATCCAAACCTGAAGATGCTAAATTAGATCAACTGAGTATAGGCCATATCAGAGGGTAATAAAATAAGAATACATAGATGTTTTTTGTGTGTTGGTTTGTTTTTGCTTTTCTCATAATTCAGGTTAAAGATGTGACATTTCCTCACAGAGCACTAAGGAAGGATCACCAGATAACATGTAAAGGCACTTAAGCTAAGTGGTCTATTGAACTTTGCATATCTTCCTCTTTGCCGATGAAAGAAGGCAAAACCAAACCTAAATGAAACAAAACAAAAAACTACTTACATGCCCTTTTAAAAGATCTCAATCTCTGCATTACTCATGTAACCTACAGAGTATAGATGACCAGTTAGAGGTATTTCTACTATTAACAAAGGTGTTAGTATCTGTGTTTTACCCATGAAAAATTAGAAAGTTAGAAAAATAACTTGTCCAGTTTCACACTGGTACAATATGAGGGTATGAACCTTGTAATTGACTCTAAAGCTTCAGTTATTTTCTTATATATATAATTTAAATAATACCTATAAACTTTTTTGAAATATTCTCATTTTTACCTAAGAATTTAAAATATTGATATGCAATCGATCTAAGGTTAAATATGAATTGGAAATTCCTTCTCCAATGTCAGGTTTGATTTTTCACAAATATTAATGTTTATGGAAGTATTCCTAAAATTTCAGGTAAAACTACCCAATAACATGACTGTGAAAAATTATGCTTCTGCCTCTATGGGCTACTATGTTCTTAAATTATCTGAGCATTCTATTAAAACGTAAAAAAGCTGAACTTCAGTCTGCATGAATCTGAATTCCCTCATATTTAATTTTAAAGAAAATATTCTTGTTAGACCAATATTTACAAACTTCCCCAACCAGTAAGAAAGAACAAAGAGGAGAAAATGAATATCCTTGGGTATTTGTGAGTAAATCCCCAAGAGACTAACCATAAATGTGAAATTTATTTATAATCGTATGTCTTATTCTAAAATATTCATGTGGATTGTGCATTCTATTCTATCTTCTTGCTCGTTTTAATAAAATCTGTTTTAAATTATTTACTTCCTGGAAACAAATCTCCCTGTTGTGTTGGTTTATGAACATGCTTCTATTGCCTTCAGTCTATTGTGGGAAATAAAAACAGTCATGCAGTTGTTGATTGAGTGTACTATGCCTTTAAGAAGTAATGGCACTCACGCAACAGCCATGCAGTTGTTGACTGAAAGTACTGTGTCTTAAAAAAAGAACTTTTGCTAAATAAACTGACTCTGTGAGCAGCCCTTCATCATTTAAGTGAGAAATATATTGAATTAAATTACCTTGATATTGCCTTTTGTTATATTTTTATTTCTTTGAAACAAAAGAGTAACAATTTAATTTGAAATTTGAAATTTGAAATCCCTGAATTGCCTATCTTCTCCAGTAAGCCAATGCACACCCGTATAGGGGAGCAAGCTTTCAGAATATTTTTCCTGAACATGACAATATAATGCAGGAGGTAGGCATATTTGTTTGAGTAGCACCTCCCCATACCATTAATCTGAGAAGAGTATGGGTCCATACTAGAACAGGATATGACTAGGGAAATGAAGAAGAAATGAAAGCAAAAGTATTCAACAGAAACATCTATACTTTTTGCCATTAGCTGAATGTGACATAAGAGTACAGAATGATTTGACCTTGGTTCCTAAATGTAACCAAGGATCTTTAAATATTATTAATGAGCATGGCAAAGTTTAGGGTGGGGGGGGAACAAATTTCAAAACTATGAGCATTCTCATGACATGAGCTAAAATGCAAAGACATAAGTTAAAACACATTAATGATAATAAAGTGATTGAAGCTCTATGTCACTTAAAGATAAGAAGGTATGATTGTTTAGGCATTGTTCTAAAGGCCAGTCTAAGTGAAAAAAGTTTTCAGGAACTTCAGACCAAACTTACTGTTAAACTGGGCTGCCATTTTGGAGGAAAAAAAAAAAAAAGTAAAAATATACTTGACAAAATGATGAAAAGTCCTTAAGTTTTAAGTGATCACTTACCTTTTATTTTTTTCTGTTGTTTTGCCTTCCTGTTCATTTCATGGCCATTTTATACTTATACTGCCACCACAATGCCAGCTCCATCCTCCACCCTCCCTTCCATGGTACTGCAAAGGAGGAGTATCCATGTTTTTCCTACATGAATGTTTTCTCTTGATCATAGATTATTTCGCCAGTAGTGGTCCTCTTATATAAGAAGCATCAATTAATAAAGTATGTTCCACAGCATGCTGCAGAGAAATGACTTGACTCAAACACATCCCTCTCTTAAGAGTTTGGTCTTTTAAGGAGGGATCTAGCTTAATTTCACAGAATAAACACATACATTTTATTCAATTTACTTCCAAGTCCTATTAAAGTGATAATATGGAAATCATATTTTTTCATATGAACTCTAAAATTAATCTAGACATAAAGAAACAAAAAGAAACGCAACTTGTTTCTATGTGTATCATGATTTTTAAGTTTATAAATTGTCTTAGAAAAAATTAGCACTTTTATGATGTTGAGCTGTCCTATCTAAGCACTAGTCTATTTTTCCATTTGCCCAAAAGTCTTCAGGGGAAACAAACAGCTTTAGTTAATTTTATGGGTCTGTATTACTTGCAATTATAAAAACAGATGGAAACAAATATCTATTGATGATCTGATAAAAGAATCAATTTTAGGGTCTACAAAGAAATTAGCTTCACTTATTCCCACTCTTTGATTGTAAAGATTATAGAATTGAATCCCACAGGAACTTGCTCAAGACCACAGGTTTTATGTCAGACCTAAGACCAAAGTTATTCCTTGTTTAGTCTTTATCTCCATGGGCAATTAATTTTACATGAAAGTCTAAGAAAATATATGTAGCAGACATTTATTGTTTATTTTTATTTTAATACCAAGGCAATAAATTACAGTATTTCTTTTTCATCTTCATAAATCCCATATACATTCTTGAAATTTTGAAAATAAAAATTACTTTTCTTTAGGGGTATTCCTCTCTTTATAAATTCACTGAATATATTTTATGTTATGTTGTTCAACTATACAATTTAACAGAACCCTGATTATAAACACATATCTGCTTGAGTTTTTTGTCCTTTAGGGCCTTTTTATAGCAAACATTTCTGAAAGAATTGTCTACACACAGATGTTGCTGCCACTTTCTCACTTCTAATTCATATTCAAACTTACATATCTTCAATTTGCGTTTTCAAATTGTTATTACAATCACTTTCATGGCCCATAGAGGCTTGCAGGATCCCTGACCACCTTTTCCAATTCACTGAGCTACTCTACCTCTTACCACTGTGCTAAAGCTCTCCTGGTCTTCTGAAACGTCACTAGAGCCATGCCAAGCTTTTGTCTGCATCATTGCCTTCTTATTTACAGTGTCTTCTACCTAAAATACTTTCCCCTTCTTATATAGCTGGCTTTTTCGTATCCTTTAGGACTTAGCTTAAATACTTCTAAGAGTCTTCACTGATCAGTCACATGTGAAGGAACTACCATCTTCTCCTGCATTATCTTGTCAACCTATTCACTTACAATATTTGTCATCTTTTCTCCTTTGTTTATTGTCTTAGTAACCATTGTATCCCCATTATCTAGAAAACAAATGATTAGCACTAGTTTCTCAATATTTTTGCATAAATCAATGAATGTACAACTGCTCAATGGAGAGCCTATGTATCTCCATTCTTTATGAAAAAAAACTGATAGTTTGGAAAACATGCCTAAGTTTAAATTAAATTTATTAAATTAAATTTAGTTAAACATGCATTCTTGAATTCCCATAGAGAGGTAAACTGGTTGTAAGAATGTTATGTTACTTGCTATGTGTAGGGGTCTATAAGCAGGCTATTTTCTAACCTTTAGAATGAGGGTAATAATATTATAAAATATACCTGTTGTATTTGCTAAATTGGAAAAGCACTTCCCCACTTAGGTCATATATGAAAGAGCTGCTTTAAAAGAAACTCTAAAATATTTGCATTGCTATTAACCATCATTTTAGGCTAATTAACATCATTATCCTAGATATTTACTGTATATACCTGACTATATTCTGCTTGATCGCAACAATTTGCATTTGACTGTATCAGCCATCTACTTAGAAATGAGGAAAGAGAAAAGAGAATTCTTTACAGTTTATATATACTATTCCAGAAGATAGTTTATAAAAAGTCAAAACAGCTTCTGTGAAATTTTATCTGAAAAATACTATGGTTTATTTTAAGTGAACTTCCATTCGCTTTTCCTTCCTGTAGCTCCTGGTAGATTCATGGCTTTTCAAAAACTGTTTTAGTTCAGGGGTAAGATGGAGAGGATGCATGTCTGAAAAGAAGATGACCCAAGTACAAATGAAAGGTGTGCACCACAGCATGAGAATAAGCAGATGGCCAGAGATCAAGGCCTCACATGTGGTGAAAAAAAGACAGAAAAATTACAGAGGGCATAGGGACTAATGCCTCAAGATTTCAAATATGTCACTTTCATCATGGTCTACAAGAGAGAAAGAAGAAAGGATTGATGTTCAAAGTATCTCAAATTTTTTGTCGCTTATAAAACTCTGCCTTCTATCCTTTGATTTGACTGCTAACAGCAGCACATTTTCAGGATCATGGAAGGGGTTTAAGATCACAAATTCAGTATAGCTACAATAAGTTTCTTAGCATTAAGAAATTGAAAAAATTAGTTTCATCAAAAACTATTGACTTCTGGACTATTTTCCAATCCCTGAGATTTTCATTTGCTAGGCTCTTTCTATGGACGAGAAAATCATGGGGCAGGAGTGAAGGCACACACTATCAAAGAAGAAAGATGGTAGGGTGAAAACAGAACTACTGGAAATGTGTCTTCTGCACAAACAGTGTTGATATTCATCTTGTTTTTAGAAAGTGAAGACCAGGAAAGAGACTTGCCTCTTACTTCCAAATTTAAATCATCAAGATGATAATATTTAGCTAATACTAGACTGGGAAGCATTAAATTAGTGCTGTCTCTGGTGCTACTTTATCCCAACACAGTCGGTTCTTACCATTTGAAATTTTTCACCTATTCACATTACATCTTCCTCCTTGCTAACAGGATAAGTTCTGGCATGAGCCAAGAATAATTAGAAGGCAAAATAGTACAAGAGGCCACTACAAGGTAAATTTCTAGACAGTTCTTTCCCCAAGCTTGTGAGTAGGGACAGTTGAATATTTAGGAATAGTGTTGAAATTGCAAATAGAACTGGATAAGGTAGATGTATTTTGCTCCTTTTTGCATGGTTTCATGAGAAAGATGAGGATCGACGTATCTTTTGCTCAGAGTTAACACCTTTGAGGAATCACTGTGAAACAACTTAAGAAAATAATTAAGAAAATAATGAGAATTTTTAACACTTCTATGCTGTGGCTCAGTTCAAAAGATAGAAGAACAGATAGTTATGACCCAAATACAATGTATATCCACCAGGGCATCTCATATCTGAGGTAACTCAGAAAACATTATCGTCATGGGAAGTTGAATGAGACTTAAGAGGCTGATAATTCCAGTTAAAATAGGTTTTAATTCCCTTCAGATCATCCCACTCTCATTTCATTTTGCTATAGCTTACATATACTGCCATTGTTCTTCTGCTACCTCTTTGTGAGTTTTATCTTCAAATTTGGAAAGAGAGTTCAATGATTATTTTGTTTTCTACACATTCTACTGTGTATTGAAGTAAATGGATAGAAAGCAACAGAACTGATCTTATTAACAACTACCTAATTGCCTATTTATTATCAATTCCTGCCTTCAAAGTGAAAGGTTTTGTTGTTAGGTTTTTTCCCCACAATTTAAACCCTACTTATTAATATGATTAGTGTGTTCAAATCTGTTTTGTGAACAGATCACCTCTTTTGCCTATGTCTAGGAGTTATATTTCTCAGAATCCTCTTTCCTGTGTGGTGTAGGTTACACTTAGCCAAGAAAACAACTTGTGCACTATTTGAAAGGTGAAATTAAATCAGAAGCCATTAGTCTTACAAGGTTATGGTTGTCTCATATGGTGTCAGCAGACTTCAGCTTTTAGTTTTTCTTCCCACAGAAAGGCCCTGGAAACAAATAGAGGTCTTTTTTTTTTTTTTTTTTTATACTTTAAGTTAGGTACATGTGCATAATGTGCAGGTTTGTTACATATGTATACTTGTGTCATGTTGCTGTGCTGCACCCATCAACTCGTCAGCACCCATCAACTCATCATTTACATCAGGTATAACTCCCAATGCAATCCCTCCCCCCTCCCCCCTCCCCATGATAGACCCCGGTGTGTGATGTTCCCCTTCCCGAGTCCAAGTGATCTCATTGTTCAGTTCCCACCCATGAGTGAGAACATGCGGTGTTTGGTTTTCTGTTCTTGTGATAGTTTGCTAAGAATGATGGTTTCCCCCTGCATCCATGTCCCTACAAAGGTCTTATGCTAATCACCAAGGGCTTGATTGCACTTTGTAGAGAGAAAACAACTTCCAAGGACTTCGGCATGACTACTTATCCCTCTATTATCCTTTTTGCTACTATGCAGATATAACTGTATAGTTCATGAGACTTTCCTGCAAGCTTGGACCTGCTCTGAAAGACCCCTGCTTCACGTATCATGGTTAATGACTCTGTCTGATCCTCCAACATTCAGGAACTTCCTTAGTTCCTCCTATATTTGTGTATGTTATAATTCCTGTAGCAAACTACTTATTTGCACAATATTTTTAGGGGCTCTGGTTGCCCTAAGTGATAACTATTGTATGTATTGGTTGTAAGGACTCAGAACCTTAAGGCTATAATCCTGGAATGGTTCTCTGATCTGATTAGATTTAAAGACATTAATAACCCCCTTTGCCAGAGCTAGGTGGGACATTGAATGTCCATGGCATTTAGTGTCAAAATAGTTACTGAATTAATGACTTTTAATTCTCAAGAGTCAAGTGCCTGCAGAAGGCTAGACTCTGGATGACTATATAGCTGCTGCCATTGAAAACACAGTGGAAATAAAGACCATACAAAGGAGAAGTTTATGTGAAGACAGAAGCAGAAATTGCAATAGTGCAGCTACCAAAGAATTTCAGCAGTCAACCGAAGCTGAAAATAGCAAGGGACAGATAGTCTCTTAGAGGCTCTAGAAGGTGCAAGATATTTGAATTTTAACAAGGGAAACTGACTTCAGAGTTCTGGCCCCCAGAATCATGAGAAGATGCATTTTTGTTGTTTTAACTCACTGCATTTGTGGTAGTTTTTTTACAGCAGCCTTGGAAAACCAATACAGAAGAAGAATGCTGTACTTGTTCAAGACATACTCACAGTACCTCTGTGGCTTCTAGAACTATAGGCAAACTCAAATTCTGCTAGGCTTCAAGAAGCTACGTTCAATGTGTCATTAGTAGGAGGTGTCTTACACATCAAAATAATTGCAAGACTCTTAGAGTTGAGGAGGAATATGTATGAAAATGTATCTCAGAGGGGTTGGATAGGGGTGAAAAGATGTGATGTTGGAGAGGGCTGATATGGGCATACTTAACTGGCAATTCTAATTCAATTAATTAACTTGATGAAACTGAAGTGGCGCCAACAGTTTCCTGGATTGGTTGACTAGAATCTGGACACAAAGGTGAACTATGATCAATGAAGTTGAAGTGTCAGAATTTCCTTGATGTAAGGTAGAGGAAGACATACTAAAGTTTAGGGAGATTGGATGGTAGCATGTCATTGCTGTTTGGCTTTCTCTGCTCTTCAGTGTCCTTCCCTGCCCCTGGGAGGGTACAGAGACTTTGACACATGCATTGGTGAGGGAAGCACTGGCATCCTTGAAGAATTCTGTGGTGACTCTTGTCTATTAGGTTAGCAGTGACAGTGGGAGAAGCTGCCACTAAAATGTCCTCCATGGATTCAGTCGGAATCATGGGAACCCAGAGTGGCAGGGACCAATTGACAACAGTTAACCTGCATTGAAAAGGTAGGCATGATGACTGAACTATTTAATCAGAATAGTTTGATAATGTCTTTGGTTTTGACTAATTGTTTATGGTGCTTCCACTACTGAAATTGTTGGGTAGTTTACTATGGCATTTTATTTGATTTATAGAAGCAGAAGCATTCTATGTTTTGTAAAATAATTTTATCTTGAATTAACACAAACTAGGGTTGAGGCCTCTTAATGAGTTCCCAGACTTGAACTTGTGAAAATATATAGAAGCCATGATATGGTTTGGCTGTGTCCCTACCCAAATCTCATCTTGAATTGTAGCTCCCACAATTCCCACGTGTTGTAGGAGGGCCTCAGTGGGAGGTAATTGAATCAGGGGAGCAGGTCTTTACTGTGCTATTCTTGTGGTAGTGAGTAAGTCTCACAAGATCTGATAGTTTTATAAGGGGAAGTATCCCTGCACAGCCTCTCTCTTTGCCTGCTGCCATCTATGTGTGAGACATGACTTGTTCCTCCTGCCTTCTGCCATGATTGTGAGGCCTCCCAGCCATATGGAACCTCTTTCCTGTATAAATTACCCAGTCTCGGGTATGTCCTTATTAGCAGCATGAAAACGGAGTAATACAGGCCCTTAAGCATTTCATTTATTCTTGTACTATCATCTTATCTAATAAAATATGAACTGATTACAGTAACCCTACATCTCAATATATAAGTTGCAGGATATTGAAGGGGAGTATGTGCCCAGTTAGAGAAGAACTACCACTCAAGTTGTCTATCAGAAGGAAAGAAGGAGAAAATTCCCTGAGAAGTACAGGTTCTGCTTAGAAAAGAACTAACAACACTCAAAGATGGATAAAAGAAATACTGACATTTTGTATCTTTAGAGAAGAGGGTTACTATATTTTTGATTTTATGAGTGAGAGTTGCACTCTTTTAGTGGAAATCTAACTTTTTCATTGTGTTCCCTTAGACTTAAATATGGTTAAATGATGTGTACATGAATATCAAGTTAACAAGAGGGTGGACTATGCAAGATTGTGTTTTGTCAACTTGTCATTACAACTTTTTTCTAAGGCTGAGAAAATTTTTCCCAAAATTCCCTTTACTTTGGGGTTCCAGGTTAGAGCTGGCCAAGAGAGGAACTTGCATGAGATTGGAAGATGGAGGTGTAGCAGAAGTCATTGCTCCCAGAAGGCTGTGCTTAACCAAAAAAAAAAAAAAAAAAAAAAAGAGTTACAGATGCCTGGCAGTCTTCAGCTTCCAGAGCATCTTCTTCTACTGCTAGTGCAAGCAACCGTGGCCTCAAGCACTAGACTACATTTTCTAGAGATGACAGCTTTCAGGGACCGTGAGATCTTCATTTGTAGGTCAACTTCAGTAGCCAGGAGAGTATGGCTATAGGAATTTTCCTGTAAACTCTGCTCTGCACAACCAAGTTGGTACTCAGTCTCTTAAGTGAGCTACTTCCTTTGTTTCTCCAACTCCTGTCTCCCAGAACTCAGCTACCTCAGCTGTAAGTTAGCTTTTCCCCATCATAGTTTTAACTATCTCTTTTCCTGACTGAACGTTGACTGATACAATAAGTATTTTAATAATAGTTCATGATACTGATTTTTTGCTGGTACGGTATGAAGTAGCTTTTATATGAACCACCATTACCACATACACATTAAATGCAATAGATACAAAACTATGCCCTAAAAAGACATCATCAACTAAAAAAGTGCTTGTCAATAAGTATAAAATATAGTGAATGCAATTTTTATCTATTTTATAGATTATAATTTTTTCAGTGACATCCTACAAATAATAACTATATCATTAGAATTTGATCGAAATGTGTAAATCCATGAAGAAGCCCTTTACTACTCCTATAGTTGCTACAATTTCAGATAGTTTTCATAGCCATGTAGAGGCTGTATCAGTTTGATGTAAAATAACCAATTTCAAGATTGTAGTCTATAATGAAATTCAGGGGTAGATTTCATTTACTAATAAGTCTTCTAATTTTTTGAAAAAGCTTTTAGTTTTAGAGGTACATGTGTAGGTTCATTCTATAGATAAACTGTGTGCCATAGGGGTTTGGTGTGCATACTATTTTGTCACCTAAGTAATAAGCACAGTATCACAAAATGGATAGACAGTTTTTTTGATCCTCACTCTCCTCCCTCCTTTGGTGCCTATTATTCCCTTATTTTTGTCCTTGTGTACTCCATGTTTGGCTCTCACTTATAAGAAAGAACATGTGGTATTTGGTTTTCTTTTTCTGTATTAAGTTCACTTAGGATGATGGGTAACAGCTCCATCCATGTTGCTGCAAAGAACATGATCTTGTTCCTTTTTATGGCTGTGTAGTATTCTGCAGTGTATATGTACAACCTTTTCTTCATCCAGTCTACCACTGATGGGCATTTAAGTTGTTTCCACGTCTTAGCTGTTATGAATAGTGCTGCGATGAACATACGCATGCATGTGTCTTTATGGTAGAGCAATTTATATTCCTTTGGGTATATAGCCAATAATGTGACTGCTGGGTTGAATGGTAGCTTTGTGTTACAGTCTTTGAGATATCTTCAAAGTGCTTTCCACGGTGGCTGAACGAATATACATTTCCACTAGCAGTGTATAAGCATTCCCTTTTCTCCACAGTCTTGTCAGCACCTGTTATTTTATGACTTTTTAGTCATAACCATTCTGACTGGTGTGGGATGGTATCTCATTGTGGTTTTGATTCACATTCCTCTAATGATCAGTGATGTTGAGCACGTTTTCATATGCGTATTTGCTGCATATATGTCTTTTTTTGAATGTTTGAAATCCACCCTATCACTGCCATCTGACCATCCAATAAAAGAGTCAACAGAACAGAAAGTACTAACTGTGTATACAACAAATCAATAAGCAAACAGGTAAGTTAATATTTTTAAAAATATTAAAAATTATATGCAACAATATTTTTCAAATTGTCTAAAGTTATTCTGTGTTCTTTTTAGAAAGCAGGGTATCTGCATTCCCTTACTCTTAAACAATAAAGCTCTGCTTTCTTTGCTATTTTCATAATACTGACCATATTGTATTTAATGTTTTGCTTTCCTAAAACAAGCTTACAGAGTAATATCTACTGCAAAGGTCATGGCTTTAGAAGATGTGTGAATTGAAATGAGTGGCACAAAACAGTAGGCAGTAAAGCATCATGCAAGTCAATGAACAACAAGGTCAATTACTTCATATATACTTGTGGTTCAACACAGCTGGAGTGAAAAAAATCATAATGTGCAGCATTCAGCAGCAGTGCAATGTGGAATAATAAAGGAGCTGAAATCATCAGTTTACAAAAATGTTAGTCTGACTAGGCAAACACAGAAAATAAAAGCAACTTGTCTGTCAAAAAGAAAGATTGGGAAAAATTCATGTGAGAAATACAGGAATGGAATACAAAATCACACTCCTTTAAACTACAGATCTGGAATACTAACACTGTTGCTGAATTATATTTTAAACTGATACTGAACTTCCTTTGAAAGCAGCGGTCTCTATTTTATGCTATTGCCAATCCTCTAAGGAAAAACAACAGTGAGAAGTGAAGCCAGCTAGGCTTCTGGGTCATGTTGGGACTTGGAGAAATTTTCTGTCTAGCTAAAGGACCGTAAATGCACCAGTCAGTACTCTGTGTCAAGCTAAAGGTTTGTAAACACACCAATCAGCACTCTGTAAAAATGCACCAATCAGTGCTCTGTGTCTAGCTAATGGGGTGGGGATCTGGAGAACTTTTCTGTCTAGCTAAAGGATTATAAATGCACCAATCAGCACTCAGTAAAAATGGACCAATCAGCACTCTGTGAAATGGACCAATCAGCAGGATGTGGGCGGGGTCAAATAAGGGAATAAACTGGGCCACCTGAGCTGCTGGGGTCTCCTTCCTTGTTGTAGAAGCTGTGTTCTTTCCCTCTTCATAATAGGTCTTGCTGCTGCTCACTGTTTGGGTCTGCATTACCTTTATGAGCTGTAATACTCGCTGCAAAGGTCTGCGACTTCACTTCTAAAGTCAGCAAGAGTAGGAACCCACCAGGAAGAACAAACAACTCCAGATGTGCCACCTTTAAGAGCTGTAACACTCACTACAAAGGTCTGCGGCTTCACTCCTGAAATCAAGCTAGACCACGAACCCACTGGAAGGAAGAAACTCCAGACACATCTGAACATCTGAAGGAACAAACTCCGGACACACCATCTTTAAGAACTCACCCCAAGGGTCCATGTCTTCATTCTTGAAGTCAGCAAGACCAAGAACCCACCAGAAGAAACCAATTTGGGACACAACAGGACTTTTATAAATTAGTAATCTGAATACAAATTTGTTTGAGGAGCAGTCATAAAAACTTCAACTAGTAGATGCCGTGATTATACTAATGTATCTTATAGCTTGTATTTCATGGTAAACTTCAAAAAGCAAGAATTTTTGTTTTATTTGTGTTGTGTGGGTAGTGTTTTTCTTTTCTGTAAAACAGATTATAACAAGACATGTAATTGAAAATAAATTAATATAAACCTAGGAGAAAGAATGTGTGAGATATAGATTATGTAGTGACAGGGCTTATATAGAATAGCTCCAACACTGAGCAAAAAGATCAAGTTGTCAATTAAGATGTTGCCCTTTAATTTTCCGAATGTTACAAAGTGTTTAAGGATACTGTATGCTTTGAATTTGTCACTATGAATTTAGGGCTGATGACCAGGGAAGTAAAGAGCCCATTGACTTCAACTAGAGGTTTACTTGCACTTACAGCTGAAGATGAAGTGCCAAGGGAATGTTTTCTGTAAACCAGCGTGCTCATAAGGTGTATTTATTTTTCAAGAAGTTAGTGCTTCTTGAAACCCACAATCGTTGCTCTTTGTACTTTTCTAGTGCTGCAAAATCAATTATAGGCACATTAACATGGAGCAGTGCTCAGCTAATGATGCATAATGTCGGAGGCATAGCTCTTTGCTTTTGTCTTCTTTGCACATTTGCTTTTTGAAGTGAAAAAATCAATTAAGGTGACTAGCAAAACACCACAGATATTCTGAAGAAATCTTTTTCTACTTTTTAATGTATGTTCGAGAGCTTCCCAACTATTAACTAAGTCATATTCAGTAAGACTCTCATATTAACTATCTCCTTTTCACCTTTACAGATGAGGCAATTGACTTTCATTTAGTAAAATGCATTTGTCCTTTTCGGAGACGTTCAGAGACTACCATGTGGGTGGTCATCTGTACAGTTTAGGATCTCCTCTCAAAAGAGATTTTCAAGAATAAATATTCGATGAAACAGAAGAGTTGTCAATACACATTTAAAACCTTTATATCCACAGATTGGACCTGGAATTGTCATTTCATATTCACAGGAATTAGAAACATTAGGGCATGTTTTCTATTTTAAAGTATTGTGTGAAAACACCACCACCACCACAGATCACAGGGTAGTATGGCATAAAACACTTCTCCCAAAAAGTTGGATATACATTTCATTTTGGAGAAAAAAGGATAACAGTTGAGCAGAAAATAAATTTTAAAAATGCAATTATTTCTATTGTCATGGAACGTTCACAGCAATTAATCGGTGATCCAGTTTTTCTGCTTAGAAAGTTAGTGTCCTATTCAGATAAGTCAGAGACTAAAATCAATCTTCTGGAAAGAATAAATGGCAAGGCTTTAATCAGCTCCTCACATTGTGACCAAAGTATTAGTAATAGTGCATCTGCTAGTGCTAGGCGTAAGTAAAACGTGATACAATATTAAGCTCATTTTCCATTTATATTAGTAATTTTTACTTTTATTCTATATTTGTCCTTAGACAAACATAATTTCTTTCCTGCTGTGCACTGTTGGTCTAATTTGCATGACTTGTATAGATAGTGGTGTTCTGTAGAATCTGAGTTTTATTTCAATTTCAAGTTGATCAGTTCAAACGTAAATAAGTTATGGTCTTTCTCCACCTTCCAATTTATCACCATTATATAAATGACTGATTTTACTATAAGAAGGCATTTTTCAATGGTTTTCCAGCAAATAAAATGTTTTAATCTTTTCTTATAAATGATCCTTTTTTCTTTGTACCGCAATTGATTAATTATGTTTGCAGTAAAAGTATTTAAGGTATCAGGGCTGTGGAGAAAGGGTGGGGAAAGAAGAAGAAAACAATTTGCAAAACCTCAGACTCTGGATTTCTATCAGTTAAAGGCAGGATGCACAAAAGAAAGTTCCCGTAGCTAAGGTGAGGTCTAGTTTACTCAGTAGAGCAAAACTGGAACCAATAAAAAATTTCCTTTAAAAACCAATTTTTCATTTTGTAATGTTACACTGTTGCACGGTCTCTGGGAAGCATTTTAGATGCAGTGAGTCAGAAGAGGCTTTCTGTCTCCTGGGAAATAATAACCACAATAGAAAAAGTTACATCTTCCTTTAGCTCCTGGGATGGTGAACGCCAGACAAACTTTGTTGCTCTCATTCTGTCTTGCAATGCAAGCTATATTTCTGACAAACTGTCAAGCTGCCCAAACGTTTGCATATCCTTCTCTATAGGTGATGTCTTCCCCAGTGTGAGTTGAAATGGGAAATATATCTAAAAGCAGGGTGGAGAGATTCAGGGGATGAGATAATTAAGGTCTTTCTGATCATCTAATCCTTGCTGAAGGGAAAGATCAGCTATTTAACAGGACCCGTTTTGAAATGCTTTGCAGCATGAAATCATAGCATGGAGGAAGGGAGGTTCCTTTGTGAAAATGTGTGGTGGTGTTTGTAAATTATGTTTTCAAATATCATTTTGTAATTATGCAAAATATAATTTGTGTTTTATAATTTACAATATAATTTTGGAATTGACCACACAATGTACTGGCTAAACGATTTGGCATAATGTCACCTTCAAGTATATTTAGTCATATATCAATAAAAATTGTGTCTTACTGAACACATTTCTAATATTTTGCATTTTACTGCTTCTTTTTGTCCTTTCTATAATTACAGTCATAAAAACTCAATTATTTATTTTTCCTCAAACTCCTTTTAGCAAGTTAATGTTTCTTTTTATTCCACTGCTTTTAAGATTTTCGTTATCATAGCTATAACTTGACTGTAATTGGAAAAAGAATATGTGTGCAGAAAGGTAGATATCTTGTAGTAAACACTACAACAAAGAATGAATAGCTGAGCAGAGAGAAAGGTTATATGATATGCTGTTTGGAAATTGAATGTTGGATATTTCGGAAGTGATCTAGGGGAGGGTTTAAGGCTCCTGCATGAGCCATGTGTACCTAGGAGGGCTTTAAAGTGGAAGGCCTGGTGTAATGCTTTGTGAATTTCTGAAACTGATCTCACTCTAGCCTCATCTTTCTGTGTGTCTTGCAGTCTCCAATTAACCTGCAAGAAGGAAGTGTCTGCTTTCTTGTTTTTAAAGATTCAAATAATGACTCCAAAAAAATTAGAAAAAAAAAGATAAGGGTTTTATTTAACTCAATGGTGAAATAAAAAGCCTAAAAATTCTTCTTTTCAAGTCTTTGAGTTGTGATCTCTATTTACTTCAATCACTGCAGTTTTTGCTTGTGTTAGTTCCTTTGTGAGAAAGGCTGAATGTTTGAGACCAGTCTCTCACCTCTGCTCCTGTCACTGCGGCTTGTTCCTGCTCTGACCTTAGGAAGTTTGAACTTGACTTTGTCAACTGACTGTTGCTCAGTACATTTGTGTGTGTGTGTGTGTGTGTGAACATAAACACACTTGTTGAAAATACTGAAATTAGTTTTCATTCTTTTAGAGATATGTAAGAAGAATAAAAGTGAAGATGTTAATTGTATTACTGATCTCTGTTATTTTGTGAAAGAGCTGTCCTAGACATGTACTTTTAAAAGGAAAGTAGCACTTTTGTATTTTTTCAGGTGGCAGCACCATATATTCTGAGAACATGATTTTTCTCATATATGTTATCATTCATTGTCCTTATGGACAAACTTATCAAATAATAGTCAATGTCCTTATCCTCACCCACCCCTCCAATTTTGGCTTAGCAAAACTTCTTTAGTTTCTTATGCACGTGAATCATTCTGCACCAGAACAAGATAGCTACTAAAAAATTTGGAGAAAACTTTCACTTAATAAATGCTCCAAGAAGTGAGGACTCAGGGTCAACAGAAATGCAAAGAAAGTCCCATTTTTAGGCACTTTATACTTTTCACTGTGGTACTCATAGGATGGTTTTTTGACAGTAAGCCATGCAGACACTTTCCTTATTTTCTGCATGAGGAAATTGAGGCTCAGGGAAGTCTTGTGCCTAACATGTGACAAAACCCAAACCAGATCTCAGGTTGTTCTGGCCACAAGGTGATGTTCAGTTCTGAAGAACTTCCTGGTTATTTTTGTTAAAATAACTACATAGAAATGAATTGCTCTTATTTCCCATAAACAAAATAAAAAATGACACATATTAAAAACAAAAAACATGTAAGAACGACCTGAGAGAATGTGCCTAAGGATTGTCATGAATTAAGTTGAAATTAATACAGAATAGAAACACACACTATCACTTCAGTATTTAACATTTCTCGTGTCTTTTTATGCCAGAGGACCTTGCCATCATCAATGCCTAATTGGATAAATAAAATGAGTATATAAATGTTTGTATTTTTCGCTGATAAAAACTAAAAATTCTCTCCAAATACAAACTGCTGATATAGTAAACACTTACCTTCTTAAATCCCACTGAAATCTTGAGTTATATTGTTAAATATAGAGGAGTTTTTCCCCCATAATGAAGTCAATCGTTTCATTTATAATTTATCAATTTCATTGTATTTCGATGCATAAATAACCAAAGAGTTAATACAAATAAAAATTGCCTTAAAGCTTTGCTGAATATTTAAACAGCCTTTGATGAGGAAGATTGAATGCAAATAGAGTGTAAAGTTTACAACATAAGCTAACCTACATAAAAAGCCTTTAGGCTATAATGATAGATAGAACTATGTATGTTTTAGTTTCCAATGAGAGATAAATCAAGATGTGACAGCAGCAACCTATATTTAAACTTCTTATTCTGGTATTAAAGAAACCCTAACAAATTGTTATTTTTTCTGAATATTAAGAACAATTCATGTCTTGCTTACAAATATATGTGACTCCAAATATTATGCAGATGTTAAAAAATCAAAACCAAAGAATACAATAGCTTCAAGTCAGTGAATAAAAAAAAGAATAAAACAGTGTAAAGATTTCGAGCAGCTTCAGAATTTTATAATGTATTAAATTGTTCTGTAGTCAAGAAAGACCATTAAAAAAGTCCTTAAGCAAAATCCAGTGATGTCAAGTTCCTGGTAAAATGTTTTAGCTACTGTAGCCAATATTATTTTATCTTCCTGAATCCATTATTTACATAAAGTGTTTTTAAAACAACCATATTAAACTGTAAAATATTTAAATGTATTTTTCTTCTATAAAAACTCAGTGTCCAAGAACCAGCATTTGTTTTTTCCCTGGATTCATACTTAAAAATTATTAGTCTTTGGGGTTGGACATGACTATTGCCAAGTTCCTACATTTGTTAATTAATACACTGGGTTATTTCTTAATAATTTGATACAGGTTTCAGCTTATTATACTAACTAAGGTTTTAGTAAGGGAAAGCTCAAGACTGGAGTTAGTAGCTGGTGTTGAAGCCCTGCTCCATCTCTTAGTAGCTGAGAAACTGATGACTAGTAACTTCTCTTAAAGTTCATTTCCCTCACATTTAAAGTAGAATTAATAATAGCCCTGATCTCATGAGCTCGTTGTGAGAATCAAATGAGCTAAGTAAATTCCTAAGAAATTGTTTTATCTGTTCATTTATTAAACACATATATTAATTGATCCCCAAATTTTCTTCTCTGAGCTATTCTGCCACAAAAGCCACCATTGTTTCCTGCCATTTTCCAGTGCATAATATTGTTGTAGGACTTTCTCCTTACTTCAGCTAGTGGTGTTACCCTAAGGAAGTTGCTTAAAGTTCTCTGCGTCTTATTCTGTGCAATGAAGCTAATGATAACACCTACCTCATATATTTGAGTGGAGAATTAAATGAATTAATGTATGCCTAGTGTTCAGAAAAGTGACTGTCACACAATGTTAGTTACTGTATTTTTCTCACAGTGACTGTCATATCATGTTTATTATCTTTTCTATCAGATATGTTCCTCATAATCTGGTCTTTTTTCTACTGTCCCACATCCTTTACTCTGTCTATACTCTCTTTTGGACATATTAAATACCTTCTGCTATTGCACAATTACTGCATCTATTTGGACACTTACATATCTTAATAGTGAAATCGATCTTGTTTTGAAATCCTGTTCCACACATACTGACAGGCATCTCCACCTCAAATTTTTGCTGATGACTTCATCATACCTGTCTGCTAATAATTGTTCCTGTATCTTCATTTCCCTTTTTGTGAATGGTGGCACCAGCTTCTTTGTCACTTAAGCTCAATGCCTCAATATTATCTTTGACTTATAGCCCCACAGTCTATGAAAGTTTATTCTTTTCTCAATTTCTTGCCACTCACAATCTATAAATTGAAAAGCCTAGAAGTCTGCATTCTAAAATGCCCACTCATATTTGCTTCACTTTAAGTGCCACACACTTATGCCTTCATATGTCTTGCTTAAACTGTTTTATTGCCCTCCACCTCCAATTTAGTTGCCCATCGCTAGTCAATGATATCTTTGAGATAGTGCTGCTGTCAGATTAAAAGTCCTGAAGCATAGCTTTGTCCTGTCATCAGATCAGTATTGTTAACTGTCTCTTGGCTTTCCCGTAAGAACTATAATCACATTACATTTACAAATAAACATGTCTGGCACCACTACCTTAAAATCTAATTTTCTTATATTCTCTAACCTGGTGAAAGGCAATGATTTCTGGGTATCACAGTAGCTAGGACATCCTTCACAGTCGTATTACCAGAAAACCCAGAATCACCTCTGACTCTTTCCTCTGCCCCACTCTCATCCAACTGGTGATCTGGTCCTGTTCTCATCATCTGATTATGATTTCTCATACACTAATAATGGTAATTCATGTCAGATGCTATTTGTAAAATATTAGTTTCTTTACATACACAAAAGACATTTTTCACTCATGCAAAATACAAAGTAAATATTTCTGGTGTAGCAGCTCCCTTGACCAGCAATCCCCACATCGTGACTGCATATGTACGCTCAAACATCATTGCAAGAGGCTGGGTGTGGTGGCTCACACCTATAATTTAAGCACTTTGGGAGGCTGAGGTGGGAGGCTTGCTTGGGGCCGAGTGTTTGAGACCAGCCTGGGCAACACAGCAAGATCCTGTCTCTAAAAAAATTAAAACGAAAAAATTAGGCAGGCATAGTGGCACGCACCTGTAGTCCTAGCTGTTCATCAGGCTGACACAGGGGGATGGCTTTGGCTCAGATGTTACAAGCTGCAGTGAGCCATGGTCACACCACTGAACTCCAGCCTGGGTAACAGAGACCCTGTCTTAAAAAATAATAATAATAATAATTGGAGAGGGGAAGATGGAGGGTAAAGGATTGTTCAGCTTTTAATTAATCATGTATCTTTATCTCATTGTCTAAGTTTAGTGTATTATTGACACGTTGTGTATCTGTTTGATTGGCTTCAGTTCTTATTTGAAGATTTACTATTGTGTTATTTTAGAACTTTGTTTGCTTTAAAAATATTGTCCTCTTGTTTTATTTTTGAAATTACTTTGGACATTTTAAGCATATTTATTTTTATAATATTTATCATATTTTTCCGGTGTATGTGGTTCCATTGTTGCATTAGTGATTCCCCAATTTTGGTAGTCTATTTATGTGTGTGGCCTGAAATGTTTTCTTTTTTATTTTGATTTACTCTTCAATGAGAGTTATAATGGGAGTTTTCTATGAACCGTGAGCTCAGGACAATCATATTTATGGGGTGATTTCAAATGTTTCTTTTCAGCTGAGGATAGAAGAGTATCTGGGGGTAGGGGAGGAGCATTAAGTTTCATTATAGTTTTCAGTTCATTGATCATCTTCAAATACTAACACATCGTGGGTAAATTGGGTCATGTAGCCTAGGCATAAGCTTGGAATATCATTTATCCTAGATAACTGTCTTTATTGAGCTTTTATGTAGTCATATATTATAACTATTGTAACAGTTAACTAAAGGAGTTATAATTCCATTATGTCCATTTAATTATTCTTCGTATAGTTTTATTGTCTTTACCAAATCCTAACTAAAAATACTTTGCTTTCAACTTTGAAATTTACATATAAATACTTGGAGTTTTTATAAATTAACAAACCAATTATTCTACTTCTCATATGCCTATTTTTGAAAATCAGAATATTTTGATATATATGTTAACTAAGTTTCTGTTATCTCATATATCTCCATCACACATGCTCATAGATGAAACATACTGAAACTTACAACAAAACTCTTAAAAATAGAGCCAAACTTGAAGCACAAAAGGAAGATCCACAGGCTTCAAAAATAAAGAAACTTAAGTTAGGAGTTTGAGAAGGAGCTGATGCCAGTTAGTCCAAGAATCTATTGAACCACGCAGAGACATTACGGTCAGGAAGCTGAGGTAGAAAAAAGTAGTCTTTGCTGTTAGATTTTTATTAAACATGTGCCTACCTTCAAAATGATAGATTGACTTTCCTGCTATGCAATGTTCCAGGAGATGGCTTCTGTTTTATTTCATAACTCAGAAGTATATGTTCAGTGCTTCATTACAAATCTTTATCTCTTTATTTTCAAGAAAGAATCAACAGATATAAGCCATAGACAAGAATAATGATAAAACTGATAACGTAAAAGTTAAATAAAAGAACAGCATCAACAATAAAAACAAAAGCTGCCATAAAAAACACCAAAACAAGTAAAGCTTAAAATACTTTGTGACACACATTATAAAGGGATATTTTGTTGTAGTTTAAATTTTTTTGCTATACATTGAGCTCTGATAAATCAGTAAGGGAAAGATAAACTGGTCAATAAAAAATATGAAAATAAAATGAATAAGAAAATCAGAAAAAAATGAGTGACTTATAGCAATACAAAAGACCAATCAAGGTTCTTTTTCAAAGACAATTTCAACAAATTAATTTAGTATTGACCTGGAGAAGTATTAACTCTCACATATTGTTAGTAGAAATATAAATTGATGTACATTTTTTGGAGGCATACTGTATAACATGAACCAAAATCATGCCTTTTGCTAGAACAATTGTAATTTAACCTGCAGATACATTTATATATTTGTACAAAGACACATGTGCAAAGATGTTAATTTATAATTATGTATCAATGCAAGATTTTAAACAACTTTAAGGCCTAAAATTGTAATTAATTCTATAAATCATGGTAGCTTATACATTTAGCAATCAGCAGTCATGAAAACAAAAGAAGTTGATTTATTTATTCAGAGTTGAAAAGAACTCGATGATATATTAATTGCAAATGGTAAGGCATGAACGATTAAGTATTATCTCTTTTTATTTAGTTGGAACAAAGAAAGAAGGAGTCAAAGGAGGAAGAAAGAAAAGGCAGGTGGAAAGGAAAATACTATGCCAATAAGTATATACAAAATTGAAATTCCTAGAAAGACCAGTAGAATTTGTTTTTACTAAATAATTCAGGGGAGGGGAACTGTGTGTCTTGGTTCAAAGGAAGATACTTTAACCTTTATTTCATCTAGACACACAGGTAAAAACAAAATTAAAAAACTAAACATATTTTATAAGAGGACACAATAGGTGGATTCTCTAATAGAATGTTGGTGTAATTCCATTCCTGGAGACCTACATGAATCTTTATCTATAAAAAGAAACACAGTACATATATGTGTAATATAGGGTACAACCGAATTGACATTGTTTAAATAAATCATAGTACTTTTATATGAAACAATATTATTAAAAATGACTTCAGAGAATATTTAGTGACATAAACAAATGCTGATGGTATATATTTAACTTAAAATACATAATAAAAAATTATGTATAATTTCAATTATTTACAAATAAGAGAAGGCAAAATAATTTATAATAAAGTTTACTATTAATTTGTTGGAGTATGTTTAATTTTTCATTCTTTGCACTTTTTATACTTTCCGTATTTTCCATAAATGAGAATACATTAAAATAAGAAAACACCACTTTTTCAAAAAACTACTAATCAAATGTAATCCTCAAATTCAGTTACTTCTTTCTTAGCACTCTACTTCATTTTCATAAGTTTCTCATAGAGATGAGCATATAAAATCTGCATTTAACAAAAAGCTATATTTTTCTAACTAGTATAATTGGGAAGATTGAAAATCTTTTTCTATTAAAATAAGACCATTTGGTGTTCTGTTGTGAAAATAATAATGCCAAGTGATGGCAGTGTTCCAGGTTTCCACTGCAGAGTCTGGTGGAGGTGATTTTAATTGTCTAGAGTAAAGCTTTTTAGCCTCAGATGAATATGAAAAAGGTTGTTAATGAAAACCCCTGAAATTATTATATTTCATTAGAGTGCATTCTTCTAGTTTTCATCAAATTCGCAGAGTACTGTGATCTTCACAAATTTCACATTATAAAGACTACTGAATGCCTGCCTTCAGACTCACTTCTATTTAAATTTCACCAAGGATAACTTATATCTTCAGAAAATAATCAGGATATCAAGCATCTTAATTCTGTATTTAAAAAAGAAGGGGAAGGTATCATCTTATTATTTTTATTTTGTACATTTCCACATTTTACAAATTTCCTATAAAGCACATTTATTGACTTTCAGACCTAAAAAAAGAAGTTATTTTAATCAAATAAATACCCAAATTTTCACTAGAGTATTTCAGTTTTTATGTACCTTCCTCTCTGCTCTCCCATCCCATCTCAGATAAAAGGAACTTGGTGAAATCAAACTTAGAAAGGTAAGTGAGGTCCCCATACTGAAAAACTGATTGCATCTTCTCTCTCCTACTCCCCACAGGCAGTGACAACGCCCCTTTGTGTGCCGTAGGAGTTTAGAGTTTAGAGAAAATGCTGCCCTTTGACAAGCCACAGGTTTCTGTTGGGGCTTACTGCTCATTAGGCACCTGGACTATATACCAGGTCCAAAATAATATGCTCATTGTTTCAGTTCCTTTACTTGTAAAATTAGAATAATAGTACCTACTTTATAAAGCTGTGATTTTTAACAGAATCAATGTGTTAAAAAGAGAGCCTAGACATCGTAAGCCAGCAAATAGCCTCTTTTCCCTGCTTCCTTTTTCTCCTCCTCTTCCTACTTGTTCTTATGTATCGTATCTCTGAAGATAACATATTATAATATGTATCTTTCTATTTTCATTTCTTCCTCTTTCCCATAAAAATGCACACATTTCATGCATCATTACTTCAAGGATTTACTGAGTTCCAGTGATATAAAGAGGACGCATTTATCACTCTTATTTACATTATCTCTCTATTAAATTATGATGGATTAATATGCTAGCTGTCTAAGACATACTAAAATCAAAGGATTGAAATGAGGCTGAGAAATCTGTTTCCAATTGCAGGCTGATCTGAAAGATTTGTACAGAGAGGAAACATTTAAAAAAAAATATTATACAGGGTTTTAAGCTATAACTTGTCTCCTCCTCCTCCCCCTCCTACTACTACCACCACCACCCAACCATTCAATTTATTTACTATTGCTGAAAATAATAAATGTTATTTATTGACCACTGATATAGGCTTAAAAGTGGCCCCCTAAGATGTCCATGTTCTAATCCCTGTAATGTGTGAATATATTACTTCATATGGCAAAAAGGACTCTGCAGATGTGATTAAGAATCTTGAAGTGGGAAGATTATCCTGGATTATTTAGGTGGGTCTGAGGAGATCAACAGGGATCTTATAAGAGGGAGTCAGGAGCTCAGAGAGATAGAAAATGATGTAATCATAGAGGCAGAGAGAGATTTGAAGAAGCTTGCTGCTAGCTTTGAAGATGGAGGAGGGCACCATGAACCAACGGACGGTGAGGCCTGTAGCTCTAAAGGCCAGAAAAGGCAAGGAAAACAAGACAAGTTCCTTTACAGAAGGCACTACCCCACTGACACCTTGACTTCATCCAGTGAAATGGATTTGAACTTCCAACCTCTAGAACTGTAAAAGAATAAATTTACCTCATCTCAAAACACTGATTTTATGGTATTTTTTTGCAGCAATAATAGGAAACCAATAAAAATACACATTTCTTATATGACAACCTTTGGATTGGGAACTTGATGTGCATAATTTCGACACTCACAAAAATCCTGTGATGCTTGGCTCTAGAGGCCAGGCATCTGGTTTACATGCCAGGTTTATCTTGTCCTCTAGTGGTTATTAAGTATGCACCCTATGCAACAGTCCATAGCAGTCCTGATGATCAGATTCTAGGTCTGATAAGATCTAGATCAGATCAGATCAGATTTTCTGAGGCCATGTTCTTCATGTAAAAATAACTTGTTTATTCAAACTGAAATTTTATATTAGGTTAAATAGGATATACTTTGAATAATTTTGAATTCTCTTTTATCTCTTAATATTCAACCTAAAAATTAAAGTTTTAACTAAATGCATAGGTGAAGCAATAAAGGCACCTTATAAGGTATCTTCTGATAAAGAGATGCGATAGAAAGAGAGATAATTTGACAAAAAATTAAGCTGGAAATAAACCATGAAGCAGCACATTCACATACGGGAAAGACCCAGCTATTGGGTCAGTCTGATGAAAAATTTCTCTAAAGGTTGCAGAATTCCATTATGAAATTTGTAGAATGTTATTATGTCATGAAATATACATCTTTTACATTTTCCTTTTGACACATGCAGATGAAGAAGTTCCTGATGTGATTGCATATACGAAAAAGTTGATGGCTGGGTGTTAAAATGTGAAAAGTGACAGTGATTCTTCTAGGGGCAAAAAAATCCTGCAGAATACTGATGAGAGATGACAGTGTGAATATAGACTTGCTATCTTATCTTTGACAAAAGCATCACATCCTGAAAATGATACCTGTAGGAGATAATTAAAGGCCAAATTGTGTGTTTATTTGACAGGCTATTACAGGCAAATAGTGGGCTTTTTCTACAGCCTCTCAGTTTTGTATTAGTTTGAAAAAAAATCATGCATAGCTCATGAATATTCTGATTCTTAGTACATACCAATGTATGATTTTTGTAAGTGGTCACAGGTGCAGGCTTTTGCATGAGCAATCACAGTAACTGCTGTGATTGGAAACATGATAGCCTAAACAAGAGGGGAAGGGGCAATATGACTTTGTAAATGCACAGAGTGAATTTTAACACTTTATTCACAATTTACATCTGAACTGCATGACACTGAATATGGTGTCTAAAATAAAAAAGGGACATAAAAATTTTAAACTGTCAAATGCTTTTATACAAATGTTGGAAGAATATTTACACGCATGATAGAGAATGTATATTTCAATAGTTTTGCACTTGGCAAATGAGGATAAATTTATAACTCAAGTAAGGGTATTGGTACTGTGAATACTAGATTTACTCTGATGGAGCCTAAAAAGACTTGCATCATGTCAATTTTTATAAGTAGGATCTCAATGGAAAAGGCATCGATAAATGCATGAGGCTATGTGGAAGACCCATTAGAGATGTGCCTAGAAGGTTAGACGTACCTAACATAAGGATAAGTACTGCTTTGATGTTTTGGCATAGAATTTCTTGTTCAATTTATTTCCAGATATGGTATTTCCCAAGGAAGAATTTTTTTTGTTGTTTGTGTTTATTTTTGTGGGAAATTGGACTTTATGGTTTTATTATACTTACAAGACAAACTTTGGCCATTATCAATTCTGTTGTACTTGAAATGACACTTTCCATCTAATAATATTAAAACTGTATCCATTAAGTGCTATAAACATGTAAATGACTGTTATATGCTTTGTCTGCATCATTGCTAATCCTAATAAAAGCTCCTTAATAGGATATTATTTAACATTCATCTCCATATTATTTTATAGTAATATTTCTGTCTAATTACTTTGTGGCATAATATCAGACAGCATATTTCTGCTTTCAACATTTTTTATTTGAAATGAGGTATATGCACTGATATGGTTTGGCTGTGTCCCCACCCAGATCTCATCTTGAATTCCCACATGTTTTGGGAGGGACCTAATGGGAGGTAATTGAATAACGGGGGCAAGTCTTTCTTGTGCTGTTTTTGTAATAGTGAATAAGTCTCACAAGATCTGATGGTTTTAAAAAGAGAAGTTTCCCTGCACAAGCTCTCTCTCATTTTTTTTTAACCTGCCACCATGCATGTAAGATGTGACTTGCTCCTCCTTGCCTTCTGCCATGATTGTGAGGCTTTCCCAGCCACGTGGAACTGCAAGTCCAATTAAACCTCTTTCTTTTGTAAATTGCTCATCTTTGGGTATGTCTTTATCAGCAGTGTGAAAATGGACTAATACGTGCACTCTTATAAAAAGTTGTATTTGGGGGTTAAATTTATAAAAAGTAACAACACACAAAATAGTAAGAATATAGGCTGAATATTGAAACTGAGAGCTCTCAGACAACTCAGACTGTAAAACCTTTTTCATATCAGCTACTATCATTGTCCTTTGCTTGTATATGGTGTATGAATCTTTGGGATATACTTGCTTCTATATTCAGACTGTAACAGTCACAGTTTTTCCAGGACTACAAGGCAGTATTAAAATATTCTCCCAACCCATGCTGGGCCCATCATTAGTGAGAGGAAGTTAACGCTTTTCAAGGACCAACTCTAGAAAAAAACATTTTTTTTTATGCTTAACTTTGGAAAGTAACCAGAAATCCCCCTTCAGGTTCACGTCAGTGTCAATTGCCATCATTCTTTTCCTCCATGGAGCCACCTTCACCCTCTTTCATTAGCTCCGACTCCAGTGCCTTTTTTTTCTGCATTCATGGAAACGGCCACACCTAGTAACTGTTGCTACCTTGGCCTACTTTCTACTTGAAGCGCAAACTTCCTCTGAATGTTCAGACACAAACAGTGAATAGGGAAAGGCAAAATAAACTTGTTTCTTGAAAAGTGTTTCCTTTTGCTGGAAGTTTTTTTTCCCTACACGTTCAGATTAAATTAGCTCTCCTGCTTCATCACTAGCAAGTGTCATTTTAAGCATCTTTCTTGCAGCTTTTGGTCTCCTAAATAGCCACAGACTCTGGTTTGTTTTATTAAAAACCCCAGTATAGCCTCCTGATTTTAAAGTCAGTGGTTGGCAACCATAAATCCATCTGTAACATTAATTCTGCTTTATATTGTGCCATGACACAGCCACAGGTTCTTGAGGTTAGGATGTAGACATTTGGGAGGAGTGCTATGGTTTGAATGTGTCCCCAAAGTTAATGTGTTGGAAACTGAATCTTCAAATTCATATGTTGATGGTATTTGAAGATGGGGCCTTTGGAAGGTAATTAGAGTTAGATGAGGTCATAAGGGTGAGGCCCCCATGATGGGATTAGAGGCTTTATAAAAAGAGGAAGAGACATTTGGCTTGTATTCTCCTTCTGTCTCATCATGCCTCAAGTCATGCCACCTTATGATGCAGCAAGTTCACCCTCACCAGATGTGTCCCCTTGATACTGGACTTCCCAGCCCCTAGAACTATAAGAAATACACTTCTTTTCTTTATCAGATACCCAGAGTGTGATATTCTGCTATAGCAGCAGAAAATAGACGAAGGCTCAGAGACATTGTTTTGCCTACCAGAGCCTCCTTTGATGGTTCCTTCTCTTGTCCAGGAAGTTGAATGTTAGTATGCTCAGGGTTTAGTTCTTTTCTTTTCTATATTTCATTCTTGGTTTTCTGATCACCAAACATTTTAAATGCTATCTATATACCAGAGTATCAAATTAATATCCCTAACTCAAAATTTTTTTCTATATTCCATACTAAAATATTCATGTACTTTGCATCTCTATTAGATATTAATAGGTATTTCTGACATAATGAATCCCAAATAGAAATCTTGAAGTGCACCCCCAGTCAAATATGCTTCATCCACAAACTTCCCCATCTCATATGATGGCAATTCTACTGGTCCTGTTTTCTTAAGCCAAATATCTTAGAGTCATTCCTGACTGTTGTATTTCTCTCACATTCCAACCCCGATTTATCAGGAAATCCTGTTGGCAGGATTCTCAAAATACAGGTAT
Source organism: Theropithecus gelada (assembly GCF_003255815.1). NCBI lineage: Eukaryota > Metazoa > Chordata > Mammalia > Primates > Cercopithecidae > Theropithecus > Theropithecus gelada. The sequence continues at coordinate 46,806,613 of NC_037679.1, read as the reverse complement.
AATCTGCAGAACATCTCCTTGGTTAACACTTTCCTGGAGAAAAAGCACGTTTTGACTTTAAGCCAAACCTTGAGGAATGTACATGTCTCTCAAAACAATGTTTTTCACATGAATATTACGTAGGAAAAATTATATCCACATCCACAAAACTCAATTCAATAAAATATTTTTTAACCCTTTAGCAATGTATGTTAACAAATATTTTAACACAACATTGTTAACTAACATTAACAAAACAATGTGTGGGAAAATCTTGAATACATTCCACATACAATTTATAAAACGTCAGAATCATGCGGAGGCATTTAAAAGAATCTCAACAAAGAAAATGTACCTTCAGATTTTTTTCTGGTGCTAACAGGTGAAATCACTGACAAAACAAACCCTTGTCAACATTTGTATTAATTGTTTGGCTGTCAGAAAGCATTTTGTACCCTGACATAATCATTTATTACTTGCACACAGCTTTCTATTGTGTTTTAGTTATTGTGTTTTGGTAATACATTATGGTTTTAATAATTTAAAATAATGAGATTATATTTTGTGCAGAAAGTCTAACTTTCAGGAGTGAGTAACTTACATTAAGAAGACGTTGCTCATGAATCCAGAATCTGACCAGTTTTCAACACCTCCACTGCTTCTGCCCCAGTATGGACTGCTGTTACTTTTCTTCAGGGATACTGCAGTTATCTTGCCAACAGGTCTTGCTGTTTTTACCCTTACTATTTACCCCAGCTCCATCCTTGCCACCCTGATCATTTCCAGTTATTTTCCCCTTGCTAACTTTCCTCTAGCCACCCAGATAACTCCTTCCCACTTCTCAAGCACTGCACAGTCTCACATTTTAGGCCTTTTGCCCTCTAGTGCCTGAGCCTGAAGCATTCTTTCTCTACTACTCTCTTGGTTAACACTCATTCCCTCATTATTTTCTCAAATCACCCTCGCCATGAAGTTTATCCTGACTAGCCTACATATATCTGTCTTCTCTACTATATCCCATTCCTCATCTCTCTTAACCCACTTTGTTGTTTCATTCTGTTGTATTTAACATTATTTATTCTACATAATTTACTTATTTATGTTTAGTGTTTATTGTTGGCCTCCCATCAGCTGTAAGGTGAGCTTCCTGAGGGCAGAGATCATCTAGAACAGTTCCTGACATATAACAATGGTCAATAAGTGTTAAATTAATGACTGAATTAATAAGTGAATTTGCCCAAAATTTCACGGTATTAGTGGAGCTATGTATGAACACAAACAGTCTGACTTCTGAGTCTGTACACTTCAACTCTCTCGCTCTCTCTCCCTCTGCATATATAAATACATACATACATACACACACACACAAAGCTTATATTTAAACATTTATTTTGTATTTAATCTTCAAAAACAAAATATAAATGAATCATTACATATTTAGTATAAAATCTACTAAAATGAAAATGGATATAACATCAGAAATATTCTTAGGATGGAATTTGAAAATCTTTTACTGTGGAAGCTATTTCAGTTTCAAAGTAATCATTTTGGAGATTAAGTTGTTTAATATATAATGACTTAAAACATATATATATATATAGGTAGTTGGTGTTTAAAAGGGAACCTATTACTATTTGTAAAACATGAAGAATTATACTATTGATTAGGTAGCTTTAAGGATTAAGCTCTATAATTTATGTAGCAATTACTAAAGTGTTAGTTTCCTCCTTTTTTCCCTTCAGTCCCTAAGTTTATGTTCAACATACTGGTGTTTATAACCATCTTAATTTTCATTGACTGCTTTCTATGAAAACATACACTGAAGACAGAGTTTCTTATTTAAAAGGGAGCCTGATATAGTGAAAATTACAAATTTGAAGTCAATTAAAATTTCAAATTTCATTATTAATTCCAGTTTTCTCGTCTGTAAAACAGGGATAATATTGGGAAACTTTAAGCACTGCTAACAAGATTAAGGATTAAGTGAGATTCCAAACTCATCTCTCTCTCTATATATATATATATGTATGTATATGTATATGTATGTATTTAGTTTTTTGTATATCAGTCATACTTCAATGAAGTGGTCAAAATGCAAACCAAACCAATATTATTTTTAACTTATGCTGGTAAAAATTAGATCCTTTAACAAAACTCATTACTGAAAAGAGTGTGAGGAAAGATATCTTTACACACTTGTTGGGGAAGTACAAACTTTCTGGAAGGTAAACAAATTTCCTCAAGTATGAATTTCACCCTTTGATCTAATAATCAACTCCACTTTTAGAAATTTTTCCTTTGGATTTACAAAAGAAAAGTGGATAAATATATACAAAGATATTGATTACAGTTTTATTGGAACGTAATAAAGAACAAGAGTATTTCTAAGTTAGAGATTCCTTGCATTGGAAAAGAACAGTCTCTGTATTGTAGAGAAGTGATTATACTTCTATTTATAGTTTCTTTAAAAAAAAAAATTGAGATCGTGTATACTCTACCGTAATGGAAAACTCAGATTTCCTATACTTGAGAATGTAGGGAGTGTGTCTACATTTTTTAATCATTGCTTTTACTCAATGTTGAGGAAATTTAAATATTATATTCATTTTAAAGTAGTCACAGATATACTATGGAATAAAAATACAAATTAACGTACATTTTTAAGAAAAAAATGCTGGTAATTTTGCACTCTGGAAAGCTATTTTAATGATTCCTCCCTTGGAACATGGTATTAGTGGAGCTATGTATGAACGCAAGCAGTCTGACTTCTGAGTCTGTACACTTCAACTCTCTCTCTCCCCCTCTGCATGTATAAATACACACATACACATACCCATACAATGCTTATATTTACGTATAATATTTATATTTAAATTTTATCCTCTTCTCTTTTTTTCAGTAATTCGGAGGCTGGGGGGATTTTTGAAGAGCTAATTATAAGAAGCATTTTATGCAATGTCTAACATACAATACGTATTCAATAATTTTTGCTCCCCAAACCCACCTGAAAGGCTTCAAAAAATGCTAGAATTAATCTACTCCCTTGATTAGTCTTCTTTTTCTATTCTCCACCACAGGCAGAGTAGCAGCAGTTCTGTTCCAAAAAATGATAAAGAGTTACTAAAATTGTCATAATACAGAAAAATTGTATTCTTGACCAATTCTTGGTAGCTCTCTTTATTTTCATTTGATAAATTATTTGTTGTTTGCTATTTCCTCTCAACTCTGGAACTTTCTTTTTATCCTCTCTGTTTTACTATTGTTGCATGACCTTTTATTTTCTCCTCTAATTTCTCTTCTGCATGTCAAAGATGACATTTTGTTGACATGACTAAACAGTCATAGACTTTCTGCTTTTCTGGTCAGTAATCAACCACAGCACTTTATTTTCAACTGAAATCATCATTTCTTTTCCTGGTAGTACAGAAGGCCAAATTCCCAGCTTATTTTAACTGCAAATATTTTCTCTCTCTCCTTCCCCACACCCCTTTCTTTTGTTTTATCCTTCCCTATTTCTTTCTTTCTTTCCTTTTTCCCTTCTTCCTTTTTTCTTTTCTTGCTTTCCTTTTTCCGGTATAACTCAGTTCTGATCCATGAAGACTGAGCAATTGAAAAGTAGAAGGTAGTATTCATTTCTGGGTAATTCAGTTAACTAAGTATTTGTATAGAAACCAAATGACATTGACTGAAAAAAAAACTACATTGTGCACTCAAAGAAGATTCTCCTTAAAATAACTTTTTCACATGAAGAATAATTTTCCTCAAGTAGCTGTTTGATAAAATTAATATGCTTTTTAAAAATAAAACATATACACTTTTTCTATTACGATTGATGCCAAATAGTAATAGGAAGAAAACTAATATTTAGCTCTTTAAAACTTTTGTTCTCTTTTACTTGTAGTTTATTTAAAAGAATAAAATAAAGTAAAATAAATACATAAATAAATTTGGTAAATAATGTAGGTCCAAAAAAGGTCATGTTTGAAAGGAATGATTTTGTAAACATTGCTGTCAGCAATAGAAAATTATTGACAAATAGTTCTTTTAAGCAAAACTAACTAGAAACCGAAAAGTCCTTGATATGATTTGGCTGTGTCCCACCTAAATCTCATCTTGAATTATAGTTCTCATAATCCCCATGTGTCAGGTGTTGTGGGAGGGACCCTGTGAGAGGTCATTGAACCATGGGGATGATTACCCTCCTGCTGTTCGCATCCTGATAATGAGTGAGTTCTCAGGAGATCTGATGGCATTATAAGGGGCTTTTCCTCCTTTTGCTTGACACCATGTAAAGAGGGACGTGTTTGCTTCCCCTTCTGCCCTGATTGTAAGTTTCCTGAGGCCATCCCAGCCATGCTGTACTGTGAGTCAATTAAACTTCTTTCCTTTATCAATTACCCAGTCTCGGGTATGTGTTTATCAGCAGCCCGAGAATGAACTAATACAGACCTGTTCCACCAAAGCAGAGAGGGTTTTAAGTTTTTTAATAAACTAAGACAGCCCTATACTCTTAATGAAAATATAGAAATTAAACACTAACCTGGGGATTACATGAAAAAAATGATTATTTATACACAGCTAAAAGTCTGGAAAATCAATTTTATCTCCCTACCAAAACTGCTTTGGGGAAAGTCTCTGGAATTAAACATAATTACAGATTAATGTTTTTTACTTATGTGTGTTTCATTGTAGAGTATGATAGCATATACAATGGACAAAGAAAGTAAATCATTTGAGATATAAGAGATTTTTAAAAAAGAAAAAGCCTAAATGAGTACATATTTATGGATTCAGAGAATTTTTTTAAATGAAACAATGAATAATGAAACTCTCCATTAAGAATCAGTTACTGGAGAGTATACTATTTTACAAATTGAGAATGATTTTAAGAATTGTGTTTATAATAATATTAAGCTGAATTATGGCCCAAGGTATATATTAGAAAGATTTCACTGTGGATTAAATATATAGATTATATCATCAATTATTTAATATATACTATATCAAGTATAATATTAATTGACTATATAGTATATATTCAATTATAACATTCAATAATTAATATTAATATTCAATCAATATAATACAGGTATGAATGTGATGTTATATAATTTTAGAGAAAAGGATACTAAAAGTGTCTGTGTGATTTTGTTATAATTTCACAGAGGAAGTAAGTTGAACTTGAAAGATGAGTAGGAATTGTCAGGAGGGAAACTCATGTTCAAAGGGCAGAGAAAGGTAAGCAGTTCAAAATGCCCATGTCTTAGGCTGGATGGCAAGAGACAGGCTAAACTGCACAAGTGGGCAGGAGCCATAGCATTTTAAAAATATTTAAATATTAAAGCTGAGATTAAATAACTTTTAAATAATAAGTTTCTTTATTTAGCTAGAGAATCTAATAAGTTAAAACCAGTGTTGCATGTCTACTAAAGGGTGGGCATTCACACAGCCCATAAACACTGCTAAACTATTTCTATTTTTCTTATTTGAAATTCTATTTTAAGTAGAAAATGTATGTACTAGTAAAATTTAAGTATTATGAATAAAAGTAAAAATATGAATATGTATTGGTAAAAAAATACTGTATGTATTGGTCATATAAATGAAGTATGTATATTATGGTTTATACCTTCTTCTGGGTAACTCAATAAAAAAGTTTTTTGTATGTCAAGAATTTTTGTACTTTTTAAAAGTGCCTTTAAAAAGCACTGTGGCTTGATTAAATTATTTTTTCCTGTGATAAGTATTATTTGATTAATGATTGTGCTTCTTATTCCACTAGCATTTTCTTTTCTGCTATGTGTCAGACATCGTGTTAGAAGTCATGTAATTGCCTCTTTGGTAATAAGATTGATTATACTCACCATTCTGAGAAATCTCATGAGGTATTTTATGTTCCATATACTTACTTTAAAAATGCTGCCCATTCCCAAAATTATTTTGTAATTTTTTGGGGGGCAAAGGAGACTTACCATAAAAGTAGGTTATAAACTGTGCAACTAAATTAGTTTTCATTACTTTAGATTTATCTCTGACCCATGCCAACATTTGGCTTGATCATCAAATCGATTCCTAATGCTTGCCTCCAGATAATTCTGAGATGCTTTAAAAATTAAATTGGCTCTCAAGAGACATATTTTTCACCATTATTGCTATTTAAATACATGTGCTATAGGCACAGAGAGCAATTTTCAAGAAGTTACCTAAATATTTTGAGTAATAACATCTCTGTAAGAATAAATAAGTAGGCTTCCTTAAAGAAATACTTCCAAAGGAAAAACACTCATATAAATGATCATGTATTAGTATATTTATTAAAATTCATCAATCATATTTCTTTAGAGTCATAACTGTTTATAACCAGAAATCATTTTAACTCAAGTAATATTTCTTTGAAATATTTTACCTGATTTGACAAAAACACAGTTACATAGAAGGAGTAAGTTCTAGTGTTTAATAGCACAGTAGGGTGACTATAGTTAAGAATAATTTATTGTACATTTCAAAATAGCTAGAAGAAAGATTTGGAATGATCCCAATACAAGAAAATGATAAATGTTTAAAGTGATTTATATCACAATCACCCTGATTTGATCACTATACAATGTATGCATATAGCAAAATACCATATGTACTCCAGAAATATGTACAATCATTATGTATTGATAAACATTTTAAAAAGAAAAATACATTTATGTGAGATTGTTTTACTATAAAGTTATATCTTGCAATATGTTAAAAATTGTACTTGATTTTCATAAGATATAATATTTTTAATTAATAAAATACTAAACATAAACCTTAGCAAACCTGTTCTGTCTAGATTTTGAAGTCCTCTCATATTACAGTCAGCATATCACTGAATGACATTCAGCCAATCTATTTGGTCTTTCTGGTACCATCATAGTAGTTTCCTGATATTAGTGAAAACTATTTTTATTAAATTATGCTTGATAAGTTGGTTGGTATTATGTCAATTTCTTCACATGTCTACAATGATAGAATTAAAGTTCTGATGTAATCTGAAAAGTTAAACAGCTTGTACAGTTCTATCATAAGGTTAATTTGATTTTATAGCAAATATCATTTCCTTGATAAAGCCAAAAAGTAAAATCTCTCTATGATAGGTTTACTTATGATAGTTACAATTTCTCTCTTATTAAATACATATTAAATTCCAGATTTTACTTACTTCTGTTCTTATTCAAAGGCATATACATGTTTGAAATTCTCTCCAAGCAAGCATATCAGAGTGTATCTTGGAGAAACCACAGATAGATCTAATCAGAGGTAGAGTATGATAACAAACAAAATCAATAGGAAATTTTATCACCGCATGTAAAGAGAATCTCATATGTATCACTGATATTTGCTGAAGCATGACACCTATATGGAAAATTCAATGAAAAGATCTATTTTATTTTTGAGTATATTTTAGTGACTAAAGGGAGGTGGCAATATATGTCCACAGAGTATAACAAATCTGAAGGTGAAATTTGGACTAAAACTAAATAAAGGATGTAAATGTAACTATAGACAGAGACACCATAAGGTTAAAATATTAAATAATGTATGGTAGTGAACTTTCAGCTATGTAAAAATATGAGAAATTCCATCTTGCATAACACAGTTTTGATAAAATTTCCATTTATCCTGCTAAAAATTTCACAGGGGAAATAACGGACAAAGTGTCCAGGGGAATTGCTATATTGGACTTAATTTTCATCATCAAGAAATAAGTGATTCGTGATAGATGGAAACCATATAGAAAGCAATACTATAATTTCAGAGATCATAGAAATGAAGGAAAAGTATCCTGGATATATCTGTCCTGAACCTTAAATCAGTGACTTCTACACAGTGCTGTTACTCTAATCACTTGGAGCATATGATGAAATATAAGTCCTCAGGCCCCTCTTCAAATAGACTGAATTCAAAATCTCTGCAAATGGAGAATCTGTATTTCCAGGGTTCCCACAGATAATTCTGCTGGAGAATCTGGTTTCCCAGATGATTTTGTGGGAACTGGTAAAAGTTTGTCTCCCACAAGGAAATGGTTTACCTTTAGTCACATGTGCTCCAGCTCTGTGGAACTTTTGAGAATAGCTCTGTTCCTTTGGATAAAGAAAGTGTTGCGTTAAAAGGGAAGTTGAGGGTCAGTCTTTTGGATTTCTAAAGGTAGCACTCATAACCAAAAGTGATAGTTTTCCCAAATTCTGCAAGACTTGGTCTTTAGTTTGTTTTGTTTTTAATGATAGTGACAGACAAGTGAGAAGATAATTAATGTCTCCTTACCCACTTCCGGATCAGGCAAGTATTGCCTAGCCCAGTAGGTTATTTGTTACTTTTCAATCCAGTTCTCTTATGCTTTTAGCTAGAAGAAATCCTTCCCACGTTCTGGAAATTGGCTGTCAGTCATACTTTTCTGCATTGGGAATTTTCAAAGTTTTTGCCTTTTATGTGTCTATTACTGGAACTTAGAAAAGGATGCATCAGGGATTACCCTCTTGGTCCTATTTTAAACCCAGCTTCTGTAGCATTGATTCTTTGTGACAGATATAATTGTTTCTTTTTCCATTGTCTTCTGTCTTGAAATGCCCTGCTAGCCAATGAGAAATTGGAAAAAGACGAAGTAGGAAAAAAAAAAAAAAAAACAGAACTGTGACTATTCTATTTGGTTGCATAAATTTTGGTCCCTCTAACAAATGTAAAGTAAGTTCATGCTGACTGCACTGATTGCACTAGATGAGGTCAACAAATACAATTGTCCTTGATAGTCACTATCTAATAAGCCTACATTTTGCATTTTTACTTGAAATTTACAGAATGTCTTCATTTACATTATTTCATTTGAAGACTTAATTATTTCCTTTAGTTTTCTCATTGCAAGACAAGTATGATAATATCTGGGTCCAGAAAAGTTAAATAGCTTGTCCAAGTTCACACAGTAAGAACTCAATGTATTTTTTTTTTTTACATACCCATAACAGATTCTTCCTTGGTATTAGAATAAGTGAAATGAATACTTATTGCATGGATTATACATGTTTTGATCACAATAAGGTATCACTGTTACTGAGTTTTAAACAATGGTAGAAATCAGCCACATTTTATGAATGTAAAAGTTTACAAATTATATAGAAAGAAGTTTCTTGAAATCTGGGAAAATTTTGTCAAGACTTTTTGAGGTATAAGAACATCACTACAAAAAGAATATATCTTATATCTACCTGCAGATATCTTATGGGAGAAGAAAAGGTAGTTCCTGGCTTTCTCTCTCTCTCTCTCTCTCTCTACACACACACACACACACACACACACACACACACACACACACATATTGCAAACTTAAAGGTAAGTTTGAATGCAGAATTTCAGTATTTTGAATATGAATTATTATATTATTCCTTTGTCAAAGTGTTTCTTATGCAGAGCTTGCTCCTGTTCTGTAAAAGAGCTTTATAAATTCTCTTCTAGTAAAAAGGATAATACCAATTAAATAGTCCCTGTGCTAGTTCCATTGTTTAAAACACATGTTAAACAGTGGTCAATGTTAATGAGTTTCATAAATAGAAAAATGTCATTTCTTCTTGTGCATCCTGGCCAGCCAATTACAAATGAGACTGGATTTAGGAGATCTACATTCAATATATCACTTTGCCATTAACTCATTTTTTAAAATATTGGCCTTGCTGTCTTATTTGTAAAGCAGAGGTTAGAGGTTAAAGCAAATGACTTATTATATTAACAATCTATGCCTATGAAGTGTCATTAGTCCATGGCATGAACAAAGTTGATCTGTTGCTAAATTCAAATGATACAGGATCTTTTTTCAGTTTACAGGGCATAGGAGGTGAGAGGGAAAAGAAAGCCAAAATTTGGCAGAGGGTTTCTATCATAAATTTTTTGTTAATCTTTTAACCCCAAATACCTCTTATCTTCTAGAGAATTCTACCAGGTAAGAAAATTAATGAGCAAATAGTAAATTAATATTAATTTGACTATAAAAACAGCAACTAAGAGGAGGCTACTAGTTTTATGATAGCAACAAGTAAAATGGTAGACAAATTAGAAATTTCACAGGAAGAACCAGGGGGAAAACTAGCAATGAAGAGCCCTATGGAATTAGAGAAAGCCCTAAAGATGCCTGAGTTTAATTGGATAAGACTCTAGAACAATTTATACACCAGGGCATTGTTGAAAACAATAGAGCAAAGAGTTAACAATTAGTGGCAGCTGAAAGCTAGATACAATTTCAATAAAGTCAGACTTTCTAGAAGCTTAATAAGGAATTCAGGGAAAAAGAATCAAAGAAAACCACTGTTGTCCCCAGGGCTGGGGGGTCAAGGTAACTGTGTACATGTTGTACCTTCTGAAGAGTGACAGTAAAGGCTGCCCAGTGCAAGGGAATGTTAATAAGTTAGGATAGTTACTAAACAGATAAGCAAGCAAATAGATAAAAATAGCAACATGGCCCAGGAGGAGATGGATCAGTAGCCAGAGTTGCTACAGTGCATTATCAAAAATGTCCGATTTTCAACAAAAACTTATGAGACAGTCAAAGAAACATGAAAGTGAGAACCTTACACAGGAATAAAATGAAGCAAAAGAGAGTTAAGGGTACACAGGTGTTGGATTTGCAAAGACTCAAAAACAGCTATTAAAGGTATGTACAAAGAACTAAAGCAGCAGTTCCCAACCTTTTTATGGCACCAGGGACCTGTTTTGTAGAAAACAATTTTTCCACGGATGGGGTGGTGGGGGGATGGTTTTGGGATAAAACTGTTCCACATCAGATCATCAGGCATTAGTTAGATTTTCCAAAGGGCACACAACCTAGATCCCTTGCATGTAGAGTTTACCGTAAGGTTTCCACTCCTGTGAGAATCTAATGCCGCCGCTGATCTGACAGGAGGCAGAACTCAGGTGGTAATGCTGGCTTACCCACTGCTCACCTCCTGTTGTGTGGCCTGGTCCTTAACATGCCACTGACCAGTACTGGTCCTCACCTCGGACCCCTGGAATAAAGGAAACTGTGAAAGAAGACATGATAATACTATCTGTTCACAATTCTTTCTTCTCTCCCCAACCTCAAGGTGGTTTCCCTGGGGGCAGAGTCTATTTCCCTGCACCACTTACTTTAGCTGAGCTCAGCAGAGACACAATTGCCTTGCATATCCATGGGCAATAAATAAAGATGTGTAAAACATTGAGAATTCAGTGTTATTTATTCGATGCCATTATTGCAGAACAACCTGACAGTTATGGACTGAATGCTGGTGTTCACACAAAATACACTTTTTTTTTTTTTTTTTTGAGACGGAGTCTCGCTCTGTCGCCCAGGCTGGAGTGCAGTGGCGCGATCTCGGCTCACTGCAAGCTCCACCTCCCGGGTTCACGCCATTCTCCCGCCTCAGCCTCCGAGTAGCTGGGACTACAGGCGCCCACCACCACGCCCGGCTAGTTTTTTGTATTTTTAGTAGAGACGGGGTTTCACCATGTTAGCCAGGATGGTCTCGATCTCCTGACCTCGTGATCCACCCGCCTCGGCCTCCCAAAGTGCTGGGATTACAGGCTTGAGCCACCGCGCCCGGCCCAAAATACATTTTTTTAAAGCCCTAACTCCTAATGTGATGGTATTCATAGGTGGGGTTTTAGGGAGGTAATTAAGTTTAGAGAAGGTCATGAAGGGGTGGGGTCCTCGTAAGGAGATTAGTGTTTTTACAGGCAGAGACATGGATTTTTTTTCTCTTTCTCTCAGCCAAGCAAGGACACAGCAAGAGGAAGGCCATCTGCAAGGTAGGAAGAGTCATTGCCTGGAACTAAATCAGCTGCCATATTGATCTTGGTCTTTCCAGCCTCCAGAATTGTGAGAAAGAAATGAAACCTCCCAGTCTATGGTATTTGGTTGTAGTAATCTAAACAGACCAGGACATTGACTCATACGACAAATAAAGTAGTTGAGGGGTATGCATAGGTTTGAATACAGTGTAAGAATAGTAAATAATAATCTTGATTTTAAGCAGCAAACAGGATAGTTCTTAAGATGTACTTTTGCATTAAAAGTAAGAAATTATATTTACAGCAAAATGCATATCAAATATGTTTCTGACATAAAATTAAGAATATATTACAATAATGCCTGTAGGAGTTTGTTGATGGGGATGGAGGTAGGAAATTGAAACTGTCCTTGCGAAGATTATGACAGTGAGAGAATCTAGCATGGCTGACTCCACTTTGCTTCTAGCCTCACAGGCTGTCTGTCTTTACTCATTCCTGGGTGTAGGGTAATCATGGGCAGAATTTAGTGTACAGTTCAACTTTGAAGCAAAGATGAGAATAGTTTCTTCCTAAAACTTATCTCCTCCTTGTTCAGGGGCTGAAACCACTTTGCAAGACAAATGGAAGGCCACAAGATTAAGATTATGGGAGAGAACTGAATTCTGCTAAAATGTAGTTTCTATACTCCCTTATTACTCAGGAGTCATGTGGTCAGAGGTCATAAGACTTGTGACTTCCCCAATTGCTCCTATAGATAACACCACTATTGTAGAACCTAGGATTGGTCTTTTGAGATGCTTTTCATAGGTTTGCCTTCTGACAAATGACTGACTCCACACAGACTTGTGACTAATGACTCAACCTATCCTCTGCCCCACTCCAAGCCAGAGGTCATGGACTCAGCACAAAAGGACCATTTTTCACCCACCTATGATTGCATCTCCAAGCAATCAGCAGTACCCATTCCCTATTCTCTGTCCATCAAATTAACCTTGCAAAATTCTCACCTCCAAGCCTTCTGGGTGACTAAGTAATAATTCTGTCTAACCATGTGTCTAGCTTAGCATTAATTTGACTTTTTCTTTACTGCAATGCCATAATCTCAGTGAACTGGTTTTATCTGTGCAGTAGGCGGGAAGACTCCATCGGGTAATTACAAAGTGACAACGTGAAATAAAATAAAAGAGGCTTTGCCAGGAGTGTTGGAGGTAGCATGTCAGAATTATATTTGAGTTCCAACTTAAACATAAATATGTAAGAAATGTAGCAAAATAATAATCATTGCTAATCTAGGTCTTGGGAATATTAATATTTGTAACATTACCTTTTATAATTCAATATGATTTTTAAAGTCTTTAACACAAGTTATGTTTATTTTTTGTCATTCCTAAATTGTGTAGGCATTTGGACTTCTCTTTAATATTGTATCTTCACATATTCCTTGCTTAAGAGCTTTTTGTTGTTGTCGTTTGAGATGGAATCTTGCTCTGTCACTAGACTGGAATGTAGTAGTGCGATCTTGGCTCACTGTAACCTCCACCTCCCACGTTCAAACTAGTCTCCTGCCTCAGTCTCCTGAGTTGCTGGGACTACAGGCATGCGCCACCAAGCCTGGCTAATTTTTGTGTATTTAGTAGATAGGGTTTCACCATGTTGGCCAGGATGATCTCTATCTTTTGACCTTGTGATCCACCCACCTTGGCCTCTCAAAGTGATGGAATTACAGGCATGAGCCACCGTGCCTGGCCAAGTTTTTAAGTTCATAATATTTTGGTTATTACTTTATTTTCTTGCTGTTAGTATTTTATGTTTCATCTGAGGGTGCCTAAGAACGCAACATTTGGAGGTATCCCTTTCACAGGAAATGTTCTCAAAATAAATTGGTTTCAACTGAGCTTAAGTCATAGTTCGTATTTTCCTCTGGTGTATACCAAATTAATAGTAATTTTTAGATTCCAAGAAAAATATTTTTGTGAATATAAATCTAGCAGGTTTTACTTAAATTTTAATTCATTCTCCTATGCTATGCTGTTATTTGTCTGAATGCCATATGGATACACCTAAAAATCTTCTAATCTAGTTAATGTGAAATCTTTCTTCCAAATCTCAACATAGTGAAATCTTGAAGTTAACTGTTATACATTCAGAATCTAGAGTGCTTGTTACACAGAGAGCATTGAACACAAATTCATTGAATGAGTAAATTAATTATAATAGCTCATAATGGCAAAAAAGAACAAGAACAAGGCCAGGTATGTGTTTCACACCTGTAATCTCAGCACTTCTAGAGAGTGAGGTGGGAGGGTTACTTGTGCCCAAGAGTTTGAAACCAGCCTGGGCAACGTAGTGACACCCTAGTTCTACAAAAACTTAAAAAAAAAAAAATTGTCAAGTGTGGTGGTGTGCAATTGTAGTCCCAGCAACTTGGGAGGCTGAAGTCAAAGGATCATTTGAGCCTGCAAGATGAAGCTGCAATGAGCTGTAATCAGCCATTGTACTCCAACCTGGGCAACAGAGTGAGACATTGTCTCAAAAAAAGAAAAAAGGAACAAGAGTAGTAAAGTAGTTTACAATCTAGAAAGCTTTCACTAATGATATTGGTCCTCATCCTCACAATACAATTGTTTTTATATTGCCATTGTGCAAAGGAGAAAACTGCATGTCAGGAAGTTTAAGTAACTTGTTTGAGGTCAATAGATTAGTACTATTTTTCCCCTCCCTTCCCCTCCCCTCCTCTTCCCTCCCCTCCCCTTCCCTTTCTTGACAGAGTCTCACTCTTGTCACCCAGGCTGGAGTGCAATGGCACAATCTTGGCTCACTGCAACCTCTGCCTCCCGGGTTCAAGTGATTGTCTTGCCTCGGCCTCCCAAGTAGCTGGGATTACAGGTGAGTGCCACGCTGACTGGCTAATTTTGTATTTTTAGTAGAGACAGGATTTCACCATGTTGGCCAGGCTGGTGTTGAACTCCTGATCCCTGGTGATCTGCCCCCCTCAGCCTCCCAAAGTGCTGGGTTTACAGTTGTGAGCCACTGTGCCTGGCTATTTTTTCTGATACCAAGAGACTTATAGATAATTTTAATAATTTTCAATTTTAATAAGGAAATTATCAAAATTATGAATAATATAATTATATTTGAGAAAATATTTCACAACCATTTCCAACTTTATCCTCTGGCCCTTTGCTTATCCCTGGAGATCAAGTTCTGCTCTTCTTTAGATTGTTAGAGGAGAAAAGCAACAAAGGATAAGTTGATTAATACTATGATAGTAATAAACCCTAAATTGGGTAGAGAGAAATTATATTCAAATAAGAAAGATATTAGAAAAAATAATTGAACTTTTTAAAAAGAAAATTGCTTTTTAATTTCCTAGAAATATGGCCAAGTCAGTTGAGTTTTTCTTATTTTGTAATGAATATAAGAATTATACCATAAAATTAGTTTTTTGCCATATGTAAAAGAAATATTAAGATAATAACATATGCATATTAATTATTAATAATCTTAATTGCATTTGCTATTTTAGCAATTGAGTGTACCTAAAATATTTAACTATAACATTTTTTGATGTTACAGACATACCAAATATTATCAATATACACTATACAATAAATACACTGATTAAGGTTGGAGTTAAGGCAACTTCTTTCTCTCAAAGCAATAGACCCCTCACTACGTTGTTTTACTTCAGAGGTTTTCAACCTGGGTGCTGAATATCTCCAAAACAGAATTTAGAGGATCTCTGAACTGGAAGGAAAAATATAAATCTTTATCTTCACCAAACTTTAATTAAAATTTAGCTTTTCTTCAGTCATAAATTTTGACAAAACTTACAGTAGGATTAGCAGTATCAACCAGGTGTTTTCATATCTTATTACAATTATCACAGTTAGTCCTGAAATGTTGCTACTTTAAAATTATGGTGGTTATTCAACCCACCACAAGCTATTAATTTTTAATGCATTAATCAAGAAGTACATATATTATTTTACTAGATAGCAATTTTAATATTTTATAACTATTTCAATATAATTACTTTTATAATTTTATTTTTTAATTCAATACATGTAAATAATCATCCTGAGAAGATATAGGTCCATAAGCTCTTTCACAGACTGTCAAAAGTATTTATGATACACAGAAATGTTAAGAATTCCTGCTTAATTAGTTAGAACCCTACTGTGAACTGTTTAGTGTCCTAGGACAACAGTTGTTTCTTCTGTGTTTATCCTATTTTTGCCAGATCTTATTTTGAGTAGGCAAAGGACCTAACTTCCAAATTCATTGTCTATATCTGTGGCTTCCAATATGAAATGCAAATACCCCAGCCATTCTGCAACATGGCACATGCAGTGTGGGAATTAAATGTTGTAATTAACTCTTATCTTATTTAGATTTTATATCATACTTTAAAAAGATCTTTATGAAAATGTGTAATTGTATGTATTAGAAGAGTATTACACTAAGAATTATATATATATGTGTGTAAATATGGATTAGGGAGCATGCTCCAATACTTATCAATCATATATATAGTCACAAATGGTTCTAGACCACTGGTCCAGAGAAATATTAGATACAGTGTTTCTCTATCATTATTTACCATTTTGTTTCAATATTCTGAGTTTTAAAAGGTTTATTTCTTCAGTATCTATCCAGCCAAGCAGCCAACCAACCAGGCATTCATCTAGCCATCTACCCATCCAGACATTTATTTATTCAATATTGTTCAGCATCTGCTTTGTGCCAAACTTTGTGACATGTATTGACTTTCATAGTCTTAATATAAAAATTGTTCATCTCAGAGATCATGGCATAATGCGTACAAATATAGGATTCTCTCATGCGAATTCATTCATGTTCCTAGAATTAAGGCAAATCCAATAAATATCTTCCTCTCTTGAGGGGAAGGTGAGGGGTGTCTTTGTTTCTAATTGCCTCAGAGTTAAGGATATTCCATTGACGTTTTGTTTATTAGACTTAGACAATAGTATGTGTTTGTAACTTATTTGCTAATGTTAATAAAACAACACTGTCACTGACAAGATTGACCTCAGAAAGCTTAGTTTTAGGTTCAGAAGATTACAACAGGGGACAAAAATCAGTTGCCCTTTGGGCAGATGTCTTGGGAAGTCAGGAAGTTGTCCAATGATTTAGAACAACCACTACCTAATTGAACAGCTTTGGTGGAAGTTGTTCATTCTTATTAAGTATGAACTCAGTAACCAAGACTTTATTGATTAAAATTTATATTAAAGAATCTTAAAAAAATAATTTATTACATTTTAAACTTTTTTATTTTACTTTAAGTTCTGGGATACATGTGCAGAATGTGCAGGTTGGTTACATAGGTATACATGTGCCATGGTTGTTTGCTGCATCTATCAACCCATCATCTAGGTTCTAAGCCCCACATGCATTAGGTATTTGTCCTAATGCTCTCCCTCCCCTTGCCCCCCACTCTCTGACAGGCCCCAGTGTGTGACGTTCCCCTCCCTGTGTCCATGTGTTCTCATTATTCAACTCCCACTTTTGAGTGAGACCATGCAGTGGTTTGGTTTTCTGATCCTGTGCTAGTTTGCTGAGAATCATGGTTTCCAGGTTCATCCATGTCCCTGCAAATGACATGAACTCATTCTTTTTTATGGATGCATAGTATTCCATGGTGTATATGTGCCACATTTTCTTTATCCAGTCTATCATTGATGGGCATTTGGTTTGGTTCCAAGTATTTGCTATTGTGAATGGTGCTGCAATAAACATACGGATGCATTTGTCTTTATAGTAGAATGATTTACATTCCTTTTGGTATATACCCAGTAATGGGATTGCTGGTTCAAATGGTATTTCTGGCTCTAGATCCTTCAGGAATTGCCATACTGTCTTCTACAATGGTTGAACTAATTTACACTTCCACCAACAGTGTAATAGCGTCCCTATTGCTATACAGCCTCACCAGCATCTGTTGTTTGCTGACTTTTTAATAATCAGCATTCTAACTGGTATGAGATGGTATCTCATCGTGGTTTTGATTTGCATTTCTGTAATGAGGAATTAGGATGAGCTTTTTCCTCATGTTTGTTGGCTGCATAAATGTCTTGTTTTGAGAAGCGTCTGTTCATATCCTTTGCCCACTTTTTGATGGGGTTGTTTGTTTTTCTCTTATAAATTTGAGTTCCTTGTAGGTTCTGGATATTAGACCTTTGTCCGATAGGTAGATTGCAAAAATGTTCTCTCATTCTATAGGTTGCCTGTTCACTCTGATGATAGTTTCTTTTTCTGTGCAGAAGCTCTTTAGTTTAATTGGATCCCATTTGTCAATTTTGACTTTTGTTACAATTGCTGTTGGTGTTTTAGTCATGAATTCTTTGCCCATGCCTATGTCCTGAATGATATTGCCTTCTAGGTTTTGAAATACCAACAGACCATTACCTTCTAATGGTATTTTCTTCCAGGGTTTTTATGGCTTTAGATTTTACATTTAAGTCTTTAATCCATCTTGAGTTAGTTTTTTAATAAAGTATAAGGAAGGGGTCTAGTTTCTGTTTTCTGCATATGGCTAGTTTCTGTTTTCTACATATGTTTTCCCAGCACCATTTATTAAAAATGGAATCCTTTCCCCATTGCTTGTTTTTGTCAGGATTGTCAAAGAACCAGTTGACAGGATTGTCAAAGATTGTCAGGTTGTAGATGAGTGGTGTTATTTCTGAGGCCTCTGTTCCATTCCATTGGTCTATATATCTGTTTTGGTATCAGTCCAATGCTGCTTTAGTTACTGTAGTCTTGTAGTTTAGTTTGAAGTAAGGTGGCATGATGCCTCCAGCTTTGTTCTTTTTGCTTAGGATTGTCGTGGCTATATGGGCTCTTTTTTGGTTCCATATGAAATATAAAGTAGTTTTTTCTAATTCTGCAAAGAAAGTCAATGGTAGCTTGATGGGAATAGCATTGAACATATAAATTACCTTGGGCAGTATGGCCATTTTCATGATATTGATTATTCCTATCCATGAACATGGAAGGTTTTTCCATTTGTTTGTGTCCTCTCTGATTTCCTTGAGCAGTAGTTTGTATTTCTCTTTGAAGAGGTCCTTCATGTCCTTTGTAAGTTGTATTCCTGGGTATTTTATTCTATTTGTAGAAATTGTGAATAGGAGTTATCTCATGATTTGTCTCACTGCTTATCTATTGTTGCTGTATAAGAATGCTTATGATTTTTGTGCATTGATTTTGTATCCTGATACTTTGCTGCAGTTGCTTATCAGCTTAAGGAGATTTTCGGCTGAGACAATGGGCTTTTCTAAATATACCATTATGTCATCTGCAAACAGAAAATTTGACTTCCTCTCTTCCTATTTGAATACGCTTTATTACTTTTTCTTGCCTGATTGCCCTGGCCAAAACTTTCAATACTATGTTGAATAGGGGTGGAGAGAGAGGGCATCCTTGTCTTGTGCCGGTTTCCAAAGTGAATGCTTCCAGTTTTCCCCATTCAGTATGATATTGGCTATGGGTTTGTCATAAATAGCTCTCATTATTTTGAGGTATGTTCCATCAATACCTAGTTTATTTACAGCTTTCAATGTGAAGGGATGTTGAATTTTATCAAAAGCGTTTTCTGAATCTATTGAGATAATCATGTGGTTTTGTCTTTGGTTCTGTTTATGTGATGGATTATGTTTATTGATTTGTGTATGTCGAACCAGCTTTGCATCCCAGGGATGAAGCTGACTTGATTGTGATGGATAAGGGTTTTAGTGTGCTGCTGGATTCAGTTTGCCAGTATTTTATTGAGGATTTTCACGTCAATGTTAATCAGGGTTATTGGCCTGAAGTTTCCTTTTTTTGTTGTGTCTCTGCCAGGCTTTGATGTCAGGATGATGCAGGCCTCATAAAATGAGTAAGGGAGGAGTCCCTTTTTTTCTATTGTTTGGAGTACTTTCAGAAGAAATGGTACCAGCTCCTCTTTGTACCACTGGTAGAATTCAGCTATGAATCCATCTGGTCCTGGGCTTTTTTTGTTTGTTTGTTTGGTAGGTTATTAGTTACTGCCTCAATTTCAGAACTTGTTATTGGTCTACTAAGGATTTGACTTCTTCCTGGTTTAGTCTTGGGAGGGTGTATGTGTCCAGAAATTCATCCATTTCTTCTATATTTTCTAGTTTATTGGCGTAGAGGTGTTTAAAGTATTCTCTGCTGGTAGTTTGTATTTCTGTGGGATCAGGGTGATATCCCTTTATCACTTTTTATTGTGTCTGTTTGATTTTTCTCTCCTTTATTCTTTATTAGTCTAGCCAGTGGTCTATCTATTTTGTTATTTTTTTCCAAAACCCAATGCCTGGATTTATTGATTTTTTGGAGGGTTTTTCGTGTCTCTATCTCCTTCAGTTCTGGTCTGATCTTAGTTTTTTCTCATCTTCTGCTAGCTTTTGAATGTGTTTGCTCTTGCTTGTCTATTTCTTTTAATTGTGTTGTTAGGGTGTTGATTTCAGATCTTTCCATCTTTCTGATGGGCATTTAGCACTATAAATGTCCCTCTTAACACTGCTTTAGCTGTGTTCCAGAGATTCGTTTATTTTTGTTTTTATTGGTTTCAAAGAAATTCATTTCTGCCTTAATTTCATTATTCACCCAGGAATCATTCAGAAGCAGGTTGTTCCATTTCCATGTAGTTGTGCAGGTTTGAGTTAGTTTCTTAATCCTGAGTTCTAATTTGAGTGCACTGTGGTCTGAGAGACTGTTTGTTATGATTTCATTCTTTTGCATTTGCTGAGGAGTGCAAATACGTGATCGATTTTAGAATAAATGCTGTGTGACACTGAGAAGAATATATACTCTATTGATTTGGGATGGAAAGTTCTGTAGATGTCTATTAGGTCCACTTGATCCAGTGCTGAGTTCAATTCCTGAATATCTTTGTTAATTTTCTATCTTGTTGATCTCTCTGTTATCGTCAGTGGGATGTTAAAGTCTTCCTCTATTATTGTATGGGAGTGTAAGTCTCTTTGTAGGTCTCTAAGAACTTGTTTTATGAATCTGGGTGCTCCTATAATGGGTGCGTATATATTTAGGATAGTTAGCTCTTCTTGTTTCATTGATCCCTTTACCATTATGTAATGCCCTTCTTTGTCTTTTTTGATCTTTCTTGATTTAAAGTTTGTTTTATCAGATACTAGGATTACAGCCCCTTCCTTTTTTTTTTTTTTTCTTTTTTTTCTTTCAGTTTGCTTGGTAAATCTTCCTCCATCTCTTTATTTTGAGCCTATGTGTGTCTTTGCATGTCAGATGGGTCTCCTGAGTACAGCACACCAATGGATCTTGACTCTTTATCCAATTTACCAGTCTGTGTCTTCTAATTGTGGCATTTAGTCCATTTACATTTAAAGTTAATATTGTTATGTGTGAATTTGATCTTGTCATCCTGATGCTAGCTGGTTATTTTGCACATTAGTTGATGCCATTTCTTCATAATGTTATTAGTCTTTACATTTTGCTGCATTTTGCAGTGGCTAGTGCTGGCTTTTCCTTTCAATATTTAGTGCTGCCTTCAGAAGCTCCTGTAAGCTAGGCCTGGTGGTGACAAAATCCCTCAGCATTTGCTTGTCTGTAAAGATTTTATTTCTCCTTCACTTGTGAAGCTGAGTTTGGCTAGATGTGATATTCTGGGTTGAAAATTCTTTTCTTTAAGAATGTTGAATATTGGCCCCCACTTTCTTCAGGCTTGTTTCTGCAGAGAGATCTGTTGTTAGTCTAATAGGCTTCCCTTTGTAGGTAACCTGACCTTTCTCGCTGGATGCCCTTAACATTTTTTCCTTCATTTCAACCTTGGAGAATCTGATGATTATGTGTCTTTGGGTTGATCTTCTCGAGGAGTATCTTAGTGATGTTCTCTGTATTTCCTGAATTTGCATGAAATTTCCTGAATTTGCATGTTGTCCTGTCTTGCTAGGTTGGGGAAGTTCTTCTGGATAATATCCTGAAGAGTGTTTTCCAACTTGGTTCCATTCTCCCTGTAACTTTCAGGTACACCAGTCAATCATAGGTTTGGTCTTTTCACATAGTCCCATATTTCTTGTAGGTTTTGTTTGTTCCTTTTTATTCTTTTTTCTCTAATCTTGTCTTCACACCTTATTTCATCAAGGTGATCTTCAATCTCTGATATTCTTTCTTCAACTTGATTGATTCAGCTATTGATAGTTGTGTTTGCTTCATAAAGTTCTCATGCTGTGTGTTTCAGCTCCATTAGGTCATTTATGTTCCTCTCTAAATTGGTTATTCTAGTTAGCATTTCTTGCAACCTTTTATCAAGGTTCTTAGCTTCCTTGCGTTGGGTTGGAACATGCTCCTTTAGCTCAGTGGAGTTTGTTATTACCCACCTTCTGAAGCCAGCTTCTGTCAATGTGTCAATCTCTTTCTCTGTTCAGTTTTGTGGCCTTGCTGGAGAGGAGTTGCCATTATTTGGAGGAGAAGATGCATGCTGGCTTTTGGAATTTTCAGCATTTTGTGCTGGTTTTTCCTCATCTTCATGGATTTATCTACCTTTGATCTTTGAGGCTGATGACGTTTGGATAAGGTTTTTGTGTGGGAGTCTTTTTTGTTGATTTGTTGTTGTTGCTTTCTGTTTGTTAGTTTTTCTTCTAACAGTTAGGGCCCTTTTCTGCAGGTCTGCTGCAGTTTTCTGGAGGTCCACTCCAGACCCTATTTTCTTGGATATCACCAGTAGAGGCTCCAGAACAGCAAAGATTGCTACCTGCTCCTTTCTCTGGAAACTTTGTTCCAGAGGGGCACTGGCCTGATGCCAGTTGGAGCTCACCTGTGTGAGGTATCTGTCAATCCCAGTTGGGGCGATACAATGTCTCATTTTATTACTGAAGATGCTTCTACAAGGGAATATAGGCATGTAACATTAAAGAACTGCCTAATGCTAAATTAAAGACATATTCAGACTTACACAGTGCAAACTTTTCTATGGTCTCATCTCTGCCCCATATAAAACTTACAGCAGGGAGAAACAAAAGACAGTGTGTTTTCTATGGACTGATTGGGCACACAGGAAGAGGGAGGGTTGAGCCATGCCTTTCCGGGTCATAATCTCAAACATATGGGTCAGATAAATTGTTCTATTTTGAGAGGGGAGAAAAGGATGAAGGAGAAGGCCCAAGAGTGCTATGCTACTATTGTCTTAACATAAAGAAACATCTGGTATAATAGTTTCCACTCTCGCTACATTAAGATTTGATTTTAAGACAATACAGTATCCATATGGAGCACTGGTAATTTAATTTTGAAATTAAATTCATTTGTATTTTAATATAGAAGAATTGGGGGACAAACTCAATGAATGTTTTGTTTGTTTGTTTGTTTGTTTGTTTGCTTTGGGGAATGACTTGGTTTTTCTTTTGAAAATGTAGAAGAGGTTAAGGAGATTTTGGGCTGAGACAATGGGATTTTCTAAATATACAATCATGTCATCTGCAAAGAGGCACAATTTGTCTTCTTCTTTTCCTAACTGAATACCCTTGATTTCTTTCTCTTGCCTGATTGCCCTGGCCAGAACTTCCAACACTATGTTGAATAGGAGTGGTGAGAGAGGGCATCCCTGTCTTGTGTCAGTTTTCAAAGGGAATTTTTCCAGTTTTTTCCCATTCAGTATGATATTGGCTGTGGGTTTGTCATAAATAGCTCTTATTATTGTGAGGTACATTCCATCAATACCGAATTTATTGAGCGTTTTTAGCATGAAGGGCTGTTGAATTTTGTCAAAAGCCTTTTCTGCATCTATTGAGATAATCATGTTTTAAACTGATAAGCAACTTCAGCAAAGTCTCAGGATACAAAATTAATGTGCAAAAATCACAAGCATTCGTATACACCAGTAACAGACAAACAGAGAGCCAAATCAGGAATGAACTTCCATTCACAATTGCTTCAAAGAGAATAAAATACCTAAGAATCCAACTTACAAGGGATATAAAGGACCTCTTCAAGGAGAACTACAAACCACTGCTCAGTGAAATAAAAGAGGACACAAACAAATGGAAGAACATACCATGCTCATGGACAGGAAGAATCAATATCGTGAAAATGGCCGTACTGCCCAAGGTTATTTATAGATTCAATGCCATCCCCATCAAGCTACCAATGAGTTTCTTCACAGAATTGGAAAAAACTGCTTTAAAGTTCATATGGAACTAAAAAAGAGCCCGCATCTCCAAGACAATCCTAAGTCAAAAGAACAAAGCTGGAGGCATCACGCTACCTGACTTCAAACTATACTACAAGGCTACAGTAACCAAAACAGCATGGTACTGGTACCAAAACAGAGATATAGACCAGTGGAACAGAACAGAGTCCTCAGAAATAATACCACACATCTACAGCCATCTGACCTTTGACAAACCTGAGAGAAACAAGAAAATGTAGCAGAGGAAGATTGAATAAGTGTCTCTTCTCTCAGCATTTTTTTTTTTTTTTTTGTAGCCAACAAAAGTATTCCAAAGTTATTTCATTGATCTCGAACCAATTTTCAGTACTTGAAGACAGAGCTTAGTGCATGTTTGTTTTTATGATGGTTTTGTTCTTCCTCTCACAGAAAATAGTATTTCAAGTCTAGGCTGATCTCAAATCTTTCACCTTCATCCCCTGTGTGATAGTTCATTTTCTTACTGCTATGAAGGAATCCCTGAGACTGGGTAGTTTATAAAGAAAAAGAGGTTTAATGGACTCACAGTTCCACATGGCTGGGGAGGCCTCACAATCATGGTGGAAGATGAAGGAAGAGCAAAGTCATGTTTTACATAGTGGCATATGCAGGGGAACTGCCCTTCATAAAACCATCAGATCTTGCGAGACTTATTCACATCACGAGAACAGCATGGCAAAAACCCACCCCTGTGGTTCAATTACCTTCCACTGGGTCCCTGCCAGACATGTGGGAATTATGGGAGCTACGATTCAAGGTGAGATTTTGGTGGGGACACAGCTAACACACATCACTCTGCTAACCTCTAAACCCTGCAAGACATCAGCTCTTGTAGGGGCCGCAAAGAAACAATAGGGTACAGATATCAGAGCTCTTTACATATACATGGAAAATCACACACACACACAAATCACCACATAGAAGGGAGCTTTTAAAAAGAGTCTTCATTACAGTTTTAGCTGAATTGCAAAGATAGGCATAATACGGCATCCTTCCCAACTGTGCATTGCTATCGCCTAACTGAATCAGATACTAAAGATATATGACACTGATATGGAACTCACAAAGTACATAGAAAGCCAATTCTTTATGCCATTACTATTTGGCCACAAAAAAAAAAATAGATGTTCCTATTAATTTATTTGCATGTTGGTGATATGAATTGTCTAATCCTAAAGATATTTGTGCTATTATCTAAGCACAATCCCAAGAAAAGGGAGTAACTATAGACTAATGCCCATTTCCACATAGACAAGACCTTTTAATCTCATCTGTGATTTGAACAACATGCTCTAGTACACTACTGGGGAGGATATGGAAAGCACTGGTTATAATTATTATCTGGTGCATCTGCCAACTCTGACTTGGTATTAAAGTAACTAAAACCTAGATAGAAAATGAGTTATCTCTATAACTTAATGTCAAAACATTAAACCAAAATCATTTCAACAATTTAATTCCCCTCTTTATGCCTTCTACCTGAATTTTCTCCATACAATTCCCTTCTTATTCCAAATATTGCAAGCTTTATTTTATCAACTTATATTTCTATATTTCTTTATTTTATCAACATATATTTATTTTATCAACTTATATTGCCACATATAGAATACTCTTAATCATACTTTCATGTTAACTAGAACATGGGCTTATAACACACATAATTAAAAGTATAAAAAGAATAAAAACATTTGACTATTTATATTATTTTCTTCCACATATGTTTCTTCAGCATATGAATGTATTATTGAGAACCTCACAAAGGGGAGGCACACAAATTGTTTTAAATTCAAGACAAGTTTCCTTATAGTGTGACACATAAAGGGGAGATAGTCTCAGATATTGTTTTGTCTCCTGGGAGACAGTAGTAAATGAAATCGTAAAAAATCTCTGCCTTCATGAATTTTTCAATTTAGTGGGATGAAATGTATAATAAAGAAAATTATTAAGCAAACTATACACTATACAAAAAATGAGGGACATTTTGGAGAAAAATAAAGTAAATAAGAACAACAGGCAGCCATAAGCCTCACTGAGAAGGTAATGTTTGAGCAAAGTCTTAGGAAGGGAATTTGTAAGCCTTACAGATATCTTAGGGAAAGCATTTAAGGCAGAAGGAGCACTGAATGCAAAGGTGGGAGCTTGTGTGACAAGCTCAGACAACAGCAAGTGAATAGTAAAATGAAGTCAGAAAAGATCAAGTGCTGGGAAATGGCAGATTTTGTAGCACCTAGTAGGTATACCCAGACACATGGCTTTTGATCCTGTGTGAAGCTGGAGGTAGGACCATATGAGCATCCCTGAAGAGTTTTGAGCAAAGAAGTGATAGAATTTAACTCATGTTTTCAAAGAATCATTCTCTGTTGTATTGATGAGAAATTATAGAAGGCCATGGGAAGAAGTAAAGATTCCAGTTCAATGCAATTTCAGTGACTATATTTTTTCCACATTATTACAAATAAAGTATACAAAATTTAAAAATATTATGATTCATACATAATCATCTGTAGTGGATTGTATGGTGGAGGCCCACCAAAAAAATGTGTTCACATTCTAATCCCCAAAACCTGTGAATGTTACCTTATTTGGAAAAGGGGTCTTTGTAGACGTAAATTAAGAAACTGAGATGAGGAGATAATCCTGGTAGGTTTTACATTCAAGACAAGTTTCCTTATAGCGAGACACACAAAGGGGAGATAGTCACACACAGAGAAGAAGGAGATGTGAAGACAGAAGCAGCAACTGGATTGATGCAGCCACAAGCCAAGCACTGCTGGAAGTCACCAGAAGGTGGAAGAAGCAAGGAAGAGACTGTTCCCTAGAGCCTCTGTAGAAAGGTGGCCCAGCCAACAGCTTGATTTCAGACTTATGCCTCCAGGACTAGGAAAGAATAAGTTTCTGTTGTTTCAAGCCACAGTTTGTGGTAATTTATTACAGCAGCCATAGAAGAGTAATACACTATCTCCAAATTATGTTTGTAATCAGTAAATTTTCTTCCCTTCTCATCTTCCTCCTTATCCTTATTCTTCCCAAGAAATGCAATATATTTTTATGTGGAACACATATGTCTTAACACTTCAAATATCCTCACTTAATGCAACATAAGATGATTTATTTTTGTTACAAGCACAAAAAAGGCCAATTTTTATGAAGTTTGCTCAGGCTGTAGTATGGCTTCTAATGCACCAAATAAGGTTTTAAACTTCAAAGGAGTTAGGCCCTTTTAATCTCTCTCTCTCTCTTTCTGTCTCCTTGTAGAGGTATGGATATATATAAAATAAAATGTACTATTTTAGCCATTTTGGGGTGTACAGTTTAGTTGCATTTAGTGCACTTAAATTGTTATACCAATATCCATCCCTAGAAATGAAGTGACCAGTCTCATCCCAACGGAAATTCTGTATCCTTTAAACAATAATTCCCTATGCCATCTCCCCAGCCCCTGGAAACCACCATTCTACTTTCTGTCCCCATGAATCTAACTATTCTGTGTGCCTCATATAAATGGAGTTATACAGTATTTGTTCTTTTGCATTTGGCTTATTTCACATAGCATAATGTTTTCAGGATTCATCCATGTAGTAACATGTATCCGAACTTCTATTTTTGAAAATTATAGATGAATCTTATAACAAAATGCTTCAATGAGATACTTTCTGCTTCCTGGAAATTTGGCTCATACCTGAAAACAAATGGCATAAGAGAGCCTAAATCCTAAAGAGAACCCCAATGCACAAAAGCTGTCATCTCTTCATGATTTTTTTATCTTTTTTTTTTTTGAGACAGAGTCT
Source organism: Theropithecus gelada (assembly GCF_003255815.1). Lineage (NCBI taxonomy): Eukaryota > Metazoa > Chordata > Mammalia > Primates > Cercopithecidae > Theropithecus > Theropithecus gelada. The sequence continues at coordinate 46,778,863 of NC_037679.1, read as the reverse complement.
CACTCTGTCACCCAGGCTGGAGTGCAGTGGCGCTACCTCTGCTAACTGCAACCTCCACTCGCTGCAACCTCCACCTCCTGGGTTCAAGCGATTCTCCTGTCTCAGCCTCCCAAGTAGCTGGGACTACAGGCGCATGCCACTATACCCAGCATTTTTTGTATTTTTAGTAGAGATAGGGGTTTCACCGTTTTGGCCAGGATGGTTTCGATCTCTTGACCTTGTGATCCATCCACCTCAGCCTCCCAAAATGCTGAGATTACAGGCATGAGCCACCACACCCGGCCTCTTCAGTATTTTCTAAGAGGCTGCAGAAGTGACCCTGATATTCATAGTCTCTCACTACCATGACTTTGCATCTCCAGTCTATGTATTCAGAGTTCTATATGTTTAATACAGTGTAACACATTGGTCTAGAGAGGAGTTGTTGTGGTTTCTCTCTCCCTTCTGTGTGCTTCTATTCCCTGTCTCCACACTATGATGTCAGCAAGTTGACAAGAAAATTCCTCGTGAAGATTAATAAAGGCTGTGAGTTATATAGAATACTAACATATTCTCAAGTTGGATATTGGTGGTAACTTTTGGTTTTCCATGTACATGTTTGAATAGACAAAGAGGACAGCAGAAGGACAGCATGGTGAAGGAAAGGTAAAGGTTGGAGCAGTTGGCCCTCCTACCATGTGATGAGTCAAGGTTGCATAAACATTTTGGTGGTTAGCATGAAAATACATGGGCATAAAGCATTTTATAGGATCTGACCCAAGAGGGAAGACCTCCAGGTGAGGAAACCCATAATTGAGGAACTCTGAGCAGATGTACATTGAGCATAGTTAAAGTGATCTAAAATTGTCAACTCAGACCACATCTTCCTTCGTGGGAAATACATAGAAGGGAGATATATGACTGCACACCTAAAAGCACATGAGTGCTCCATGCGGCATCTATCTATTCTGCTACACAAAAGATACCAATAACCAGTAAGTGTGAGCAAAATAAAACTAAGTTTAAAATTAGAAAAAGAATAATAAAAATGTTTTCCCTTTCCTCTGTCACTGCACTAGTTACTGCAATACATTTAAGGGGCTCAGCTCTATAGAATGTCTACTGGTCAAGTTTGCACCAGATAAGCAGAACCGGTAGGACATATATGTTAAGAGATTTATTGAAAAAAAAATGACTCGTGATTGTTATAGCTAGTTAGACAATCCTGAAATTGCCTTATTGGAAAGGGTAGACTAGAACTCTTAGTTACAAGACGAAGCTGCAACCCACAAGTCAGATTTCTTCTTCGTAATAGATGCCACAGGTTTTCTTTTAAGACCTTTCAGCTGATTGAATCAGACCCTTCTAGATTATCTAGGAAAATATTCCTTACTTAAGGTAAGCTGATTATAGACTTTAATCACATCTAAACAATACCTTCACAGTAATACATAAATTAGTGTTTGCTTGGTAACTATGGCCTAGCCAAGGTGACACATAAAATTAGCCATCACTGGAGGAATGAAATAATAGACTTCTATTCCTCACTCAAAGTCCCTCAGGTTCAAGCTTAGTAAAGGTCAGACATAAAGAAGAGCATAAGATTAAAATTTTAGATTGTATTAAATGACTTATTTGTTTTACCTAAAAGTGACTAGAAAACTATGGTGTCTGCCAAATATTGTCTTAAAGGACAGGAGAAGTTATTCATATATTTATTCCAAAAATGTATTGGGCATACTTTATACAATGAGACTGTTCTGAGTGTTTTTGAAGGATTATAGAACAACAAAAAAGTCCCTATAGACATGGATCTCACATTGTGGTGGAAAAGACAGGTAATAAATAATAAATATAGAAATAAATAAGTTGTATTCTCTGTTAGAAGGTAGAAAGTGATAATCACCTCCTCAGAAAAATTGTGCTAGGTGCAAGGTAAAGGAAACCAGGCATTTGATGAGGGAGACATTTTTATACTTAAAAATAGTGGTCAGTGTCCAATGTGGAGAAACCCCGTCTCTACTAAAAATACAAAATTAGCCGGGCATGGTAGTGGGTGCCTACAATCACAGCTAATCGAGAGGCTGAGGCAGGAGAATTGCTTGAACCTTGGAGACGGAGGTTGCAGTGAGCCGAGATCATGCCATTGCACTTCAGCCTGGGCAACAAGAGTGAAACTCTGTCTCAATTAAAAAAAAAAAAAAAACGAAAAAAACAAAAAGCAAAAAACAAGGTGATCAGTGTGGGCTTCAATTAAGCAATGAGTATTAAATAAAGACTTGAAGAAACCTAGGAAAAATGTTCCAGGAATGGGGAACAGCCTATATAAAGGCCTGGGAAGGAAGCATGACTGTCATCTTTAAGCAAGAACAAGCAGGTTGGGGAGACAGTAGTGTGAGCTGAGAACAAAGAAATAGCCAGGGGAGGATTGAGATAATGTAGTAATGATAATGTAATCAATTTAGGTCATTGTAATAATTTTTTTTTATTTCAATAGCTTTTTAGGGTACAAGTGGTTTTGGTTACATGAATGAATTATATAGTGATGAATTATGAGATTTTAGTACACTTGTCACCCGAGTCGTGTACATTGTACCTAATGTGTAGTTTTGGTATCCCTGGCCCCCCTCCCACCTTCCCCATACTGACTCTCTAAAGTTCATTATATCGTTATGTATGCCTTTGCATACTCAAAGCTTAGCTACCACTTACAAGTGAGAACATGTGGTTTTTGGTTTTCCACTTCTGTGCGACTTCACTTAGAATAATGGCCTCCAGTTCCATCCAAGTTGCTGCAAAAGACATGATTTCCTTTCTTTTAAGGGCTGAGTAGTATTCCATGGGAGATATATATATATACGTATATAATTTTTTGACTTTAGCAATAGCCATTCTTGTAGGAGTAAGCTTTGATCTCATTGGGTTTTAATTATCATTTCCTTGATGATTAGTTATGTTCAGCATTTTTTCTTATGTTTGTTGGCCATTTGTTTATCTTCTTTTGAGAAATGTCTCTTCATGTCCCTTGCCCACTTTTTGATGGGATTATTTGGGGGTTTTTTGGTGAAGCATTAGAGTTTCTTATAGATTCTGGATACTAGTCCTTTGTCAGATGCATAGTTTGCAAATATTTTTCTCCAATTCTGTGGGTTGTCTGTCTACTCTGAAGATTATTTCTTTTACTGGGCAGAACCTTTTTAGTTTAATTAGGTCCCATTTATTTATTTTTGTTTTTGTTGCATTTGCTTTTGGGGTCTGTCATGAGTTCTTTGCCTAGGCAAATATCTAGAAGAGTTTTTTTCTAACATTGCCTTCTAGAATTTGTATGCTTTTAGGCCTTATATTTAAGTCTTTGATCTGTCTTGAGTTGATTTTTGTATATAGTGGGAGATAAGGGCCCAGTTTCATTCTTCTACAGGTCGATTGCCAGTTTTCCCAGCACCATTTATTAAATAGGATATCCATTCCCAACTTAAGTGCATTGTAAGAATACTGACATTTAATTTATTACAGGTTTTTGAGTAGAGTAAGGCATTAGCACAGTATAGTTGAAGGCTATGACTGGGAAACATTACAGGTTTAATTGTTGTATAGACTTCTCACTCTCTGCCCCAGTGATTCAGGTTATTATGTAAACTGGTTATACACACATGTTTTAGGCAAAGAGCAAGCCAGCATTTATGTAGCACTTTAAAATATTTTAGTTTCCAAATATTTTCAATTTATGTCTGTTTATGAGATGGAACAACAATTATCTAATAGACTTTAAGTCTTTAGTCTATATTAGACATCACCGTTGCTTATAGTCACAAGGTAAAACAAGTCATTAAAAGGAGAAAACTTTGATCTAAAAAGCCACTGGCGTGTTTATAGCAATTATAACCCTGACTGAATAGAGCCAAATCTACTGCTAAATTAAAAGACCTTGAGAAAAAGTGGTAGACTCTTGGATTCCATATATGTATGAAGCCCCTGAGTAGTTTAGTGGCAGGAAGAATCCCCCACAATCCCCTCTGCAGGGTTCCTATTGCATCCCTAAGTGTTAGCATAGTGGTGGCAAGGCTGCTGCAGACCAACTTACCTTTAACCTCAAGGGTACTCAGCATCAAACCAAGGAGAAGTATCAAAAGATAAAAGCAGGGCTCAACCCTTTTAGCCCTTGGCTCTTGCCCTTAAATTTACCTCTGACTCAGATGTCAAGCACTATTTTCACTAAGCCATCTACAGTGTGGCAGACAGAGCTTGGGGACATTTAACAGGTTGTTTGCAGAGGGTCGAATTGTGAACGTGTGCACACACAAGTAAATGGGAAAGGGGCATAGCATGAGAAATGCTTGTGAGGTAGGAAGATGGATTTCATACAACCGAAAGTGAACATTTTCTAAAATCATTTCTGTCATTGCAGATCAAGAGCCTCCACATTAGATTGGTTTAGGATTATAAACTAGAGGTTTCAGTGTGTGCTTAGGATTTAAGGACGGCAGCACACCTCTGCAGAGGTGTTGTTTCTTTACCTGCTTCACAAAAACTCCTCTTCCTGACAGATCTAACAAGATCTTTTAATTGCTTAAAGCTTTTCAGAGGTCAACTTCTTTCAAAAATACTATCTAAAAAAAGACCCTGTTAGATTTTGTATAAGGGAGAGAAGGATCTAGATAAAATAATAGGAAAATGTAAAGCCAGCCTTCAAAATTGAGCCTTGTCCCCCAGGAGAGCACTGTTAAAACTCAGCACACAAAACGTAGTGACTGATGTGTTTATGCTCTTAGTGCCAGCATCTCGGAGAATGCATGCATGTGAGCTTACATCAGGTTTTCCAATAACTAAGAAAACAAACAAATAGCCTAAGTTTTCAGTGCAAGTAGTGTTTCTCTTCTGAGATGATATATCAGATTTTTAAATGATTTTTTTCCTGTTTTGGATTACAAAACAAATGCCAACCTTGAAAATACTGTTTTTAAACATTGATTTCTCTTTGATCTGAAAAGAAATAAGAAATAAGGAACATAAAAAGGACATGAACATAACATTCCGCAGGATGGAGGTTGGAAAAAGGTTTGATATAACTGCAGCATTTTTTTTTTTTTATGTGACTTTAAATTACTTTGGGAGAAAAGGAATTGTTAGTGTAGTGTTTTCTGAGTGCTAACCCATGTATGGTGCCCTCTGATCTCATTGTGGGCAGGCAGGATTAGATGCTGTTTGTTCTTTTAGCTGTATGGTACTTGGAAATATCATAAACATTATATAGATACTAAACTTTCCATCCCTTTTCACTACTTCCCCCCCAAAATGAAATGCTAAGTCTGTCACCTGGGGGTAGTTATAATAATCACAGTTGCTGATACTGCCAACGGCACGAACGGCACTGGATCAAGGAAAATGTGACCCCAAGTACATGACTTTAAACTCCAGTTGTGACAGCTAATGCAATCACTGCCGGAGGAAAATGAGTCCCTTGACTAAACTCACCCTGATTTGTAATCTGATTAAAAAAACGTCTGGTAGAGGGAAAAGACAACATTTGTGGGCTTGCTTGGTTGCTGCACATAAAGCTGATGATTGAGAATTGATAATGACTCTTGAGATGCTGTAGACAGTGGGATCTCACATATACTTTAGAATATATTACATGTTGATAATTTGACTATTAGAATTTAGGTTTTATGGGGGGAATAAAGGCCACAGATGAAGAATTGAAAAACAAAAACATTATATCATGATGAAAAGTAGCTTTTCAGGAAAGATATAAGTATTCAATAGCCATCACTACACCCTATTTCTTTAACTCAAGATTTCAGGGTTTTACATTTTTGTACGAGACTATAACCTGAGGACTCTCCCAAGCATCACCCTGTGACCAATAGACAAGACATTATGGTGCTTGCGGAAAGGAGGAGACATCTTGTGATACTCTTCAGGGAAGGTGAAATGGACTTTGAATTAAGTAGGGTCAAAAAGGATATTTAAAACTTGTGATAATATACATTTGAAAATAGTTACATTGCTCAATCAAATGTTCAGGTTCAATCATTTTATTGGGACTTTTTTTCTTCCTATCGGTAGTTAGCATCATTGCAGGATTAAGGGGCTACTTTACTCATGAATGTACTGATAATTGCTTTAAAATCTAAATTTTTACAGGCAAATGAGCAATTTTCCAGGTAAGTCTGAACTCCCCCTCAGTTATTACTTTGTTATACAAATTCTGTGATAACATAAAAGAGTTTGTGGAATTTAGAGCTAGTAGCTCTGAATCGTAAATAACCAGATGAATCTATAAAGAAACCAGGTGGATTTTGTGGTTAAAAACTGATCTAATTCAGAAGTCAGTTAATTTTTTTTCCCAAAATTTATTTGAGCAAAAGTTGAATCATTGGGAAAGAAAAATGAACTTCTGAGTTGACTTCTTTGAAGACCAATACTTATTTGTTTGAATAAAGAGCAAGAAGTTTCAGCTCAATATTCAAAATGTTCTCTTTTTAAAAATGTTTATGATTACATAGTAGGTGTATATATATTTATGGAGTACATGAGATATTTTGATACAGGCATACAATGTGTGATCATATCTGAATAAATGGGATATCCATCACCTCAAGTATTTAACATTTCTTTGTGTTGCAAACATTTCAATTATACACTTTTAATTATTTAAAAATGTACAATAAGTTATTGTTGACTGTACAGACCCTGTTGTACTATCAAATACTAAATCTTATTCATTCTGTCTAACAATATTTTGTACACATTAACCATTCCCCTTTCCCTTACCCCTACCCCATCAGTACCCCACTTAGTACCCTTTCCAGCCTCTGGTAACCATCATCTGCTCTCTATCTCCATGAATTCAGTTGTTTTAATTTTTAGCTCTGGACAAATGAGTAAGAATATGCAAAGTTTGTGTTTCTGTGCTTGGCATATTTCACCTAACATAATGTCCTCCATTTCCATCCATGTTGTTGCCAATGACAGGATCTCATTCTCTTTACGGCTGAATAGTACTCCATTGTGTTTATGTACCCATTTTATTTCTCCATTCATCTGTTGATGGCTACTTAGGTTGCTTCCAAATCTTGGCTATTGTGAATAGTGCTGAAATAACATGAAATATCTTTCCACTTTTGCGTGCTTTCTTCAATTTCTTTCATAAATATTTCATAGTTTTCATCATAGAGGTCTTTCATTTCATCGGTTATTTCCGAGGTATTTAAATTTATTTATAATTTTTATAAATGGGACTACGTTCTTGATTTCTTTTTCAGATTGTTTGCTGTTGGCATATAGAAATGCTAGTGATTTTTGTGGGTTGATTTTGTAGCCTGAAACTTTACTGAATTTGTTTTTCAGTTCTAATAGTTTTTTGGTGAAGTATTTAGGTTTTTCCAAATGTAAGATTATATCATCTGCAAACAAGGATAATTTGAATTCTTCATTTCCAGTTTGGATGCTTTTACTTATTTCTCTTATATGATTGCTCTAGCTGGGACTTCCAATACTATGTTGAATAACAGTGATGAAAGTGGACATCCTTACTTTGTTCAGATCTTAGAGGAAAGGCTTTCAGATTTTCCCCATTCAGCATAGTAGCTGTGTGTTTGTCATATATAGCTTTCATTATGTTCAGGTAAGTTCCTTCTATACTCAGTTTTTTGAACATTTTTGTCATGAAGGGATATTGAATTTTATCAGATGCTTTTTCAACATCAATTGGAATTATTATATAGCATTTGTCTTTCATTCTGTTATGATGTATCACATTGATTTGTGCATATTTAACTATCCTTACATCTCTGGGATAAATACTATATGATCATGATGCATGATTTTTGAAATATATTGTTGAGCTGGGTTTGTTAGGATTTTATTGAGAATTTTTGCATCAATATTCATTGGAGATATTGGCCTGTAGTTTTCTTTTTTTGGTATGTCTTTGTCTGCTTTTGGTATCAGGGTACTGCTGGCCTTGTAGAATGAGTTTGTAAGTATTTCTTACTCCTCTATTTTTGGAATAGTTTGAGTAGGATTGGTATTAGTCCTTCTTTAAATGTTTGGTAGAATTCAACAGTGTAGCCATTGGGTCCTAGGATTTTCAATGGTGGGAGACTTTTTATTGCAGCTGTGGTCTCATTATTTGTTATTGATCTATTCAGGTGTGGATTTCTTCATAGTTTGATCTTGGTATGTTGCATATGTCTAGAAATGTATCCATTTCTTCTAGGTTTTCCAATTTTTTGGCATATAGTTGCTCATAATAGTCTCTACTAATCCTTTGAATTTCTGTAATGTATCCTCTTTTATTTCTGATTTTATTTATGTGGGTTTTCTTTTTTTTCCTTTGTTAGTATAGCTGAAGGTTTGTCAATTTTGTTTATCTTTTCAAAAAACAAATTTAGTTTTGTCGATCATGTGTATTTTTAATTTAAATTTTGTTTATTTATGCTTTGATTTTATTATTTATTTTATTCTTCCAATTTTGGGTTTGCTTTGCTCTTGCTTTTTTCTAGTTCTTTAAGATGCATCATTAGGTTGTTTATTTGAAATTTTTCTCCTTGTCGATGTAGGCATTTATTGCTGTACAATTTTCTTCGTACTGCTTTTGCTGTATCCCATAGGTTTTGGTATGTTTAGTTTTCCTTTTCATTTGTTTCAAGAAATTCTTAAACTTTCTTCTTAATCTCCATTGACACATTGGTCATTCAGGAGCATATTGTTTAATTTCCATATGTTCGTACAGCTTCCAAATTTCCTCTTGTTATTGATTTCTAGTTTTATTGCATGTGGCCAGAGAAGATACTTTGCATGATTAAATATGTTTAAATGTTTTCAGACTTGTTTTGTTGCCTAACATATGGTCTACCCTTGAGAATAATTCATGTGCTCAGGAGAATAATATGTATTCTATAGTAATTGGACGAAATGTTCTGGAAATATTTGTTAGATCCATTTGGCCTATAGTGCTGATTAAGTCCAAAGTTTCTTTGTTAATTTCCTGTCTGAATGATCTGTCCAATGCTGAAAGGGGAGTGTTGAAGTCTCCAGCTATTTATTATTGTTTTGAGGCCTATCTGTCTCTTTAGCTAGTAATATTTGCTTTATATATCTGGGTGCTCATGTGTTGAGTTTGTATATACTTAGTTATTGTATGCTCTTGCTGAATTGACCCCTTTATCATTATATAATGACCTTCTTTGTCTCTTTTCATAGTTGTTGTCTTGAATCTATTTTGTCTAAGTATAGCTACTCCCACTCTTTCTCATGATATACTGTTTTCATAACTTATTTTCCATCAGTGTGTGTCTTTATAGGTGAAGTATGTTTCTTGTAGGCAAGAAATCATTGTGTCTTCTTTTTCTCATTCAACTACTCCATGTCTTTTGATTAGAGAATTTAGTCCAGTTGCATTCAATGTTATTAATACCTAAGAACTTACTCCTACCATTTCATTATCTATTTTCTGGTTGTTTTGTGGTTCCTTCCTTTCTTCCTTTCTTCCCTTCTTCCCTTCTTCCTTCCTTCCTTCCTTCCTTCCTTGCTTTTTTTGTCCTTCTTCTTTCCTGTCTCCCATTTAGTAAAGGTAATTTTCTCTGCTCGTATGTTTTAATTTATTCTTTTTATTTTTTGTGTATCTGTTGTAGGTTTTTTACTTGAGTTTACCATGAGCCTTGCAAATAACATCATTTAATCCATTGTTTTCAACTGATAAGTTAACATTGATTGCAAGAACAAACAAATTAACAAACAAGCAAAAAAATAGAAACTCTACACTTTAACTTCATTCCCCTCCCCACTGATTTTTAACTTTTTATTATTTCTACTTATATATTATTATACTATGCATGTCTTGAATAGTTTTTGACATTTTTGTAGGTTCATATTTTTGTCTTTCTACTCAAGATATTAGTAATTTACATACCACAATTACAGTGTTATAATATTCTGTATTTCTCTGTGTACTTACAATTACCAGTAAGTTTTGTACCTTCAGATGATTTTTTATTGCTTGTTAATGACCTTTTCTTTCAGACTGAAGAACTCCCTTTAGCATTTCTTGTAGGACAATTCTGGTGTTGACAAAATCTCTCAGCTTTCGTTTGCCTGGGAAAGTCTTTATTTCTCCTTCTTCTTTGAAGGATATTTTCACTGGATATACTATTCTAGAATAAATATATTTTTCCTTCAGCACATTAAATATGTCATACCACTCTGTCCTGTCTTATAAGGTTTCTACTGAGAAGTCTGCTGCCAGACATATTAGAGCTATTCTTTATATTATTCGTTTCTTCTCTCTTGATGTTTTTAAGATCCTTTCCTTATCCTTGACCTTTGGAAGTTTGATTATTAAATGTCTTGAGGTCGTCTTATTTGAGTTTAATCTTCCTTAGGTGTTCTGTAACCTTCTTTTATTTGAATATTAATATTTTTCTCTAGATTTGAAATGTTCTCTGTGATTATTCCTTTGAATACACTTTCTATCCTGATATTTCTCTCTACCTCCTCTTTAAGGCCAATAACTCTTAGATTTACCCTTTTGAGGCTATTTTCTAGATCTTGTAGGTATGCTTCTTCCTTTTTTATTCTTTTTCTCCCCCAACTGTGCATTTTCAAATAGCTTAAGTTCACTAATTTTTCTTCTGCTTGATCAGTTCTGCTACAGAGACTCTACTGCATTCTTTTTTTTTTTTTTTTTTTTTTTCTTTCTTTCTTTTGAGATGGAGTCTCGCTCTGTCGCCCAGGCTGGAGTGCAGTGGCCGGATCTCAGCTCACTGCAAGCTCCGCCTCCCGGGTTCACGCCATTCTCCTGCCTCAGCCTCCGGAGTAGCTGGGCCACCTCGCCCGGCTAGTTTTTGTATTTTTTTAGTAGAGATGGGGTTTCACCGGGTTAGCCAGGATGGTCTCGATCTCCTGACCTCGTGATCCGCCCGTCTCGGCCTCCCAAAGTGCTGGGATTACAGGCTTGAGCCACCGCGCCCGGCCTCTACTGCATTCTTAAGTATGCCAGTTGAATTTTTCAGCTCTGGAATTTCTGCTTCATTTTTAAGTATCATTTCAATTTTAATCTTAAATTCATCAGATAAAATTCTGAATTCCTTCTTTGTGTTATCTTGAATTTTTTTTAGCTTCCTTAAAACAGCTTTTTAAATTATCTGTCTAAAAGATCACATATGTCCAGGATGAGTTAGTGGTGCCTTGTTTAGTTTGGTGAGGTCACATTTTCCTAAATGGTCTTGATGTTTGTGGATGTTCATCAATGTATGGACATTAAAGAGTTAGGTATTTGTTGTAGTCTTTGAAGTCTGGGTTTGTTTGTACCCATCCTTTTTGGATAGAAAGGCTTTTTGAAGAGAAAACTTTCCCAAGTATTTAAAGATAATTGAGTAATGTAATCTAAGTCTTTGGTCACTGTAGCCATATCTTCATTAAGAGGCACCCCAAATCCAGTAACACTGTGACTTTTGCAGACTTGTAGAGGTACTACTTCGGTGGTCTTAGATAAGATCCAGGATAAGTCCCTGGATGACCAGGCAGAGACTCTTGTTCTCTTGCCTTACTTTCTTCCAGACAGAGTCTTTATCTCTACGCTGACGAAGTAGCAGTGGGATGACACAATTATCCCTGTGGCCACTACTGCTAGGACTTTGCTGGGTTAGACCTAAAGCCAGCATAACACTGGGTCTTGCCCTTGGTCCATGGCAACCACTGCCTGGCTACCACCTATGTAGACTTATGGACCAAAGGCTCTTCAATCAGCAGCTCTTCAACCCAACCAGGCTTATGTTCTTCCCTCTAGGGTGGTGAGTGCCCCTTCATCCCAGGGTGGGACCAGAAATACTGTGCAGAAGCCAGAGTTTGGAGGCAGGAACCTTTGGAATCTACTTGGTACTTGATTCTATTCTGGCTAAACAGCACCAAGACTATAATGCAGAGTCCTTTCTACTCTTCCTTCTTTTCTCAGCAGAAGGAGTTTCTCCCCATGACCATCACTGCCCAGGCCCCCTGCGAGTACTGCCTCCCTAACACTGATGTTCACTCAATGCTCAAGGACTCTTTAGTCAGCTTTTGGTACGTGGTGTGAGGCCTGGGTCTCTCCCTTCTGGGCAGTGGGCTCCACTCTGGCCCAGGGTGGGTATATAAATGCCATCTGGGATCCAAAGCCTAGAATCAGGGACCCCCAGGAGCCCATTTGGTACTCTGCCCCACTGTAGCTGAACTGGTACCTAAGTTAAAAGACAGAGTCCTCTTCACTTTTCCCTCTTCTTTCCTCAAGCATAAGGAATCTCTTTCTCAGTGCTGAGAATGCACTCAATGAGTCATACCTAAAGCCAGCATGGCCCTGAGTATTACTCCAGGCTCATAGTGAGTACTACCTGGCTACCACTGATGTTTATTCAAAGACCAAGGGCTCTTTAGTCACCTGGTGATGGATCCTTCCATAGCTGAGTCCTTCCCTTCAAGGCAGTGTGCTCCCTTCTGGTCCACTTTATGTCTAGAAATGTTGTCTGGGAGCTAGGGTCTGGAATGAGGGCCTCTGTTCTCTGCCTGGTGCCTTATTCTACTGTGGCTAAACTGGTATCCAAGCTGAAAGACAAAGTCCTCATTACTATCTCCTCTTCTCTCTTTAAGAAGAAGGAAGGAATCTCTCCTGGAGCTTGCAGCTGCACTGCCTGGGGTTGGGGGAGGGGTGACACAATTACTCCCTCGTGTCTCACCAGGTCACATGCATTCCATGTCCATTGGCTTTAAGCCCAGAACAGTACCCAGACATGCCCAGGACTTTTAATCCTTATGTCCTAGATGGCCATTCAAGTGCATTTAGAACCCAAGGGCACTTTAGCCTGCAGTGGTAGAGCTAGCCAGAACTCAAGTTCTGACTGCTGGGATGGATGATTCCCCTCTGGCTAGAGCTAGTCTAAATGCTCCCTTCATGGGTGCCAGCTGAATTCTGCCAAGCGTTGCTTTCTGCTGTGGCAGGCAGCACTGAGTTTCAGTGCAAAGTCCTACAATCACTGTGCTCTCCCTCCCACAAGTGCAATGATTCCCTCTTGTATAATATGGATGCTGCTGGAGGATAAGGGAGGGATGGTGTTAACAATTCAAGATTGTCTTTCCTATCCTCTTCAGTGGCTCTTTTCTTGTTATGATGTTAAAATCAGGTACTGTGATCACTCATCTGATTTTTGGTTCTTATGAAGCTGGTTTCCTGTGTGGATAGTTGTTCATTTTGGTATTCTTATAGGGGTGACAATTGCTGGAGGCTTCTATTTGGGTGTGGATTTCAACATCTTATTGTTGAATAAGTCTTAGTCCACCTCTTCTCTTCTACTTTTTATTTTGATTAAATATTTTTTCAAGCACTTTCTAATGTATAACATTTGACCTTTAGCATGTAGGTCCATGAGTTATAGATTTATAATAAAATTAGACAGTTTCAATTTTACCTTTATCCATGAAGTTAGAGGTGAACATGTTTTCTTCCATGTCATATTTCCGTCTTCAACTGTGGCCATCTGTGTGTTATTTTTAAGTTTCACATTTACACTTGTGTTAGGTTGTTCTTGCACTGCCATAAAAAAAAATACCTGAGACTGGGTAATTTATAAAGAAAAGAGCTTTAATTGGCTCATGGTTCTGCAGGCTATACCAAAAGCATGCCACTGGCATCTTCTCAGAGAAGCCTCAGGGAGCACACACATCACATGGCAAAAGCAGAAGGAGGGGCTGAGTGGAGGCACCATACACTTTTAAATGACCAGTTCCTGTGAGAACTCACTCACTGTCTTGAGGACAGGACCAAGGGAATGGTGCCAAGCCATTTATGAGAAATCCACTCCCATGATTCAATCACCTCCCACTAGGCCTCACCTCCAACACCGAGCATTACATTTTAAGATGAGATTTTGGTGGGGACAAATATCCAAACTATATGAATAAATTTTTTTCTAAGACGTGAATAATATTTTTCTAGTAGAGATGTAAACACTTTCAGAGTCAAGGTACAGTAGTGATGAGAGAATAAAATTGGCTTAATATCTGCTGTAAGCAGTATTAACGGAGGATCACCTGATACATTTTTGAGTAGAGTTTCTGAAAAACTAGAGGAAATCTAAGTCACTGATTAATATCTGTAATAAGCATATGGTACTGAGGCAAAAGGAAACAGATGTGAAATGTTCTTGAGTCATGGTAATGGCCAAGTACTGTAATCAGTATTCTAAACTCCTGTTCCTATTGTCCCTAGAGATGTCTGACTGAATATTTGCATCAGATGACTGTATTTGATTCAGATGACTGAATATTTGTATCCCCCCAGTGTTGAAATCCAAACCCAAATATGGGAGTATTTGGAGATAAAGGTGGGTCCTTAGATTTAGATGAGGTCTTGAGAGTGGGATCCCTATGATGCTGTTGGTGTTCTCATAAGACGATAAGATGGAATCTTTTCTCTCTCCACCATGCAAGGTCATAGTGAGAAGATAGTTAAAAAGATGTGCCAAAGTATAAATATTTGAGCAGACAATAGTGCCTTTCATAGCCAAAAATTCAAGTTGTATTGCAACTATTTTATCTGGGACAAATAACCTGCATATTTTTAATGTAATTTGTATTTTGCCAGAAATACAGCCCTCACTAGGAACTAAATCAGGTGGCACCTTAATTTTGAACTTCTCAACCTCCAGAACTATAAGAAATAAATTTATTTTGTTTAAGTCACTCAGTCTATGGTATTTCTGTTATGGAAGCCCAAGCTGACTAAGACACCTTGAAACTAAAATTTACATCCAACTCAGTTATCTATGACTCCTGACCCCCTGCATTTCCATGAGAGTCCTATCTCATTAGTACTTTACTTAAATCTGTAGAATAATTCTCCCCTTTACTAGTGTTTTCTCAACTAAGAAGTTTTTTTTTTTTTCAAAACAAAACAAAACAATTTCTGACTAAAACATGATATTAAGTTTTAGTTGAATTAAAGAAAATTATTACAATCTAGGGCCTTGTATTTATATTAGATGCAAACTAGAGACTCATTTTGTATAATTGCAGTTGAAACCTAAAACAAAACAATTTACAAAACCTTTCTTTTACATTTGACAAGATTTCCTTATACTTAATTATCTGAGCTACTGTTTCAAAATTCTATCAGGTTATATGCAAATAGAGAAAATCTTAGTGATGCACAGTTTTACCTATTTTTACAATAAAAATATATTATGACTTAACTTGATTAGAAAGAAAAGAAAGTTCCATTGGCTATAAGATTTTACCTTTATACAAATATTAGAATTAAAATATACAGCTTGGTGAACTGCTTACAGGTGTTTGGCAGAAATGACAGCAGTTTACTTACCAGAATGAGGTAAAAAGAACAAAAACAGGGACAGCACAACCTGGCATATTTCCTCGGATTCCAGAGCATTTCAACATGAGGAAAACGTCCAAACATCCACAAAGGTTTACAAAACCATTATTTTCCAGAAATCTTTGAACATTTAACTCTGTAATTTAAAAAATAAAATTTCTAGCAAGTAAAACTTTAAAGAAAATTACACAATGATAAAAACACGCAAATGATGAAAATACTAGCATATGCACATAATAGCAAAGGAAGACATTTGCTGTTATGGTACTGGAAAACTGGCAAGTACCTACATGTTTGTAACTGTAAGAAGAAACTGGCAATGATTTTCGTCTTTGAAACTTTAAAACCCTTCCATGTGAGAAGCATTTAATAAATCAGGGTTATTCAAGCTCTCCTTATCAAGTCCTGCCAGGTTTATGCTGTCTCTTATCTTCAGTTACCTGCAGTAGCTCTTCCCGGCCCACCTCTAGATTCTTCTTGTAATAGGTAGCACCGTGGATCATCTCATCGCTGCATTACCATACAGCTCCCAAACCAGCATCCATGTCGATTCCTATCGAGAGACTCCTGCAGCTCTTAGCACAGTATCCAGCCCACAGTGGTGGAGTAGCACACGCTGTTAGGTGAATGTAATTTTCAGCTAGGTAACATTTTTTACCCACTTTGGCTGCAAGAATCTTGACTACATTAATCAGATAGTGTACAGTCAACCCAGATAATCTGTCTATGAAGCCTGTTTTATGTCACTAGATTTAAGGTAATTTGTCACATAGTCTGAGCAAGTGGAACAGAAGATAAGAGGGGTGGGAAGGAAAATAATTAAATTCCCTATTAATGGAATGTTTAATTGCAATAGTGTAGTATATGTGTATTTTACTGGAAATTTTCACTATGTCAGGGACAGATATTCTTGTAAGTCTACTTTCTCTGGATAAAAATTGAAATATTTTTCTTTCTGAGAATGATACAAAGATTTTTAAAGCTAATTACATAATTTGTATATTAACAATAGCTGCATGACCTCACAGTGATTAGGATGTCAATAGACTATTAACTTCACTGCAGTGCCATTGATTAAAGTAAAGAAATGGGATAGACTACTACAAAAAAGACTGGTGCATAAATTATTTGGAGGTGAACACTTTGTGCCTTAAATAGCTATATATATATATACACACACACACACACGTAACTATATATAGTTCAATGTATATATACATTCAGTTTTCTTACTTGCTTGTGGTTGTAAATGACTCAATTTACTTGGCAAAATGTGATCTAATTACAATGAGAGCATTCAAGATATTTGAGGGAAATTCAGGTCCCATAAAATGTAATATGAAAATTCTTAAGCTTAGTAGTGATACTAAATGACATAAAAACCCTAGAACTTATACATTCTCCCAAGACCACCTTTATATATGACAAGATTTATCTTGACACATCAGGAACTGGTGAAATCAAATACACTAAACAAATATAGTTACAACAAAAGCAATGTACAACATAGTCCATACTGCAGTGGGGATCTGTCCTATCATTTCATATGAAGAGGGACTTTGAGTCTTTTCCTATATGAAAAATACTGTGGTTCTCTTTCCTTTGGATTCCATCCTTTATCAAATTGATTGCAAAATATTCATTCTTTTTGTACAGAGGTTTACAAATCGGTTAAACAATGGTATGAAAAAATAGAT
Organism: Theropithecus gelada; assembly: GCF_003255815.1. Classification (NCBI taxonomy): domain Eukaryota; kingdom Metazoa; phylum Chordata; class Mammalia; order Primates; family Cercopithecidae; genus Theropithecus; species Theropithecus gelada. The sequence continues at coordinate 46,761,826 of NC_037679.1, read as the reverse complement.
CACATTTATTTCATAGTTTAACTTAATAAAGTAAAATGTTTTAAAAAAAGTCTTCCACCAAAAGGTATAGCTGTTGATATTAAATTATCTGTAAATATAGTATAACATATATTAAAACTCCATTAACATATGTTAATGGTTGTGAAATTATATTGAAATAAAGCAATATGATGGTACAAATTATTGTGAAAATAATGGTACAGTACAATTACAAGTTAATATTCTTTATTACTCTTAAATTTTATGTAGGAGAATAATTTTTTTCTCTTAAAAATAAAATTAAATCATTATTTATTATTCCCATATTTCTTTCCATTGTTTCTTAAAGCTGAAATTTACTCTTTATAGTATTAACATACTTTTAAGGTATTTATTATGTTATAGTAATGTAAATTTTGGTACTAATACTACTAATATTTTGAAATCTTTGAGAATATATGCTAAACCATATATAGTTCCTGATGCTAATTTAGTGTTCAAATATGGTTGCATCAGGTTAAGTCACATGCATGTTAGAAGTCTGCTGAAGTCACTATTCTGTTGCATTGGTACAGGCATACACACACATGCAAACAAATTACAGCATCCTAAACCCCATCCCTATCCAGTGACCTTCCCCAGATTAGAGTCAGTTCCTAGGAGCTTATAATTTCATGGCACGTTTGGCTTCTAAGTTTCTGATGCTGCTGAAAATCTCTTGTGTCTCATCACCTGAGGCTGTTCCTGTCTCTTTTCTCTGCTGTAACTTGAACCTCAGCCCTCTTTTCTTGTGTATCCAGAAGCAACATAAAACAAAAGCTTTCAGGAGACATTTGTATTTTGTAATGGTCTTAGTCTAAGATTTCAGATTAATGAAAAGGTCTACTTCACAGCAATGCCAGAAATATACAATTAAAAGCAGACATTTCTATATTTAAACATTTGTTTAAACCAACAGCAGAAATTATGAGACGCTTTTATACACAGGCATAGGTACAGGCACAACAAATGTATTTTATGCAGAGTAATTCATTTATTTTTAAACCTAACTGCAGAAGCCATCCATGCATTCACTGATAACCTTATAGAGCCAGAAGAAGCTTCCAAACTTTTCCTTTTCAAGATCAGTTTATCTAGCAGAACATGGACAACAGAAAGATGTGTTGTTCCCTATAAAGAAAACGTTGCTATGGAGGAGGCTCAGTGAGTAAGTGTCTATTTATAGATTTATTTAGCAATAATTAATGAGTTACTCCTTATGGAGTCACAAAGAGAGGTACTAGGAATTCAAAGATGAACAAGACATCAGTTCTGTATCTGAGGAGCTCAGGGATTCTTATGAGAAAACAAAGAGTAAAGGATTCATTACAGTCACCACATGAGGAGTGAGTGAGTGAGATGTGTGTGTGAGTGTGTGAGTGAGATGGACTTAACAACACACAGCAGGAAGAGAAACACAAGAGTGGATAGGGATGTTGGGCAGAATGCACAGACACAGGCTGTAGTGAGATGAGGACAGAGTGGGGTGAAGGTACGTTCAGGTTGACTTCCCTGAAAAAAAAAAGTACATACAGATGATACATAAAGAATGAGCTGGAATCATTAAGGTGAAGGACAGGTATTTAGGAGGTTTTAGGCATAGAAAGCAATATTAAACTCATTAAGGAGGAAATACTGGAGTATAAGATAAAAAGGAAGGAGTGTTAGAAAAGAGAATGAGAGATAGGTAAAGAATGATCATAAAAAATTGTGTCGCGTTAGCAGCACTTTGATTTTATAATACAAGAAATAAACACATTGATAATTTTGAAGCAAGGGAATGATTTGGTGGCATTTTTCCTGATGAAATGTTTACCTTTATTAGAACTTAATGAATTTTAAGAAAAAACTACTTGACTCTCTAGATAGATAGATAGATAGATAGATAGATAGATAGATAGATACATAGATACATAGATACATAGATGATAGAGAGATCTACATATAGATCTCTATAGATATATTCAACTATGCCTGAAAACATATGTTACAAATATTAGTTTGAGATGTATATTTTGTCCCTATGTAATGTAGCCTTCTATGGCCAAATGTGACTGCTCCTTATATATGAATACAGTGGTTTCATTTAGAGTCCACTTTGAAATAACTCAGGCCTCTAACAAAAACCGGTGTCTTTTGTGAGACTTCCTTTAACTCATACTAGAATGAATTATTAAATGAAAAGCAACCTAGAACTATGAAAACTCAAAACATATCTACAAAGTGAACATTTGCATAAGAGGCAGTAAAAAACATCTAAGCTGTAGTTTTCTGCCCCAACACATTCTAGGGGCTTTCAATTTTGTTCTCATTGCACAAAAATATTTAATTAACCCAATTTATTATTGCCAGAACTCTGATACGAATTCTTTTAACTATCATATTTGGGACAAATAACCTGCATATTTTTAATGTAATTTTTATTTTTTTTAGGTAGTTTTCAAATTAGCAATGGTAGAACCAATGCTGTTATATATGAATAACTTGGGGATAGCTTCTATTCTCCATTCAAGCAATTACATATTTTTATGGGAACTAAATTTGGGAGCTCTCAAAACCAACTGCTACAGCAACTAAAGATTTCAGTATGGATTGGCCAAAGTATACCTAAAAAGTCACAGGTGCCATGAAGCAAGTCTGTCCCAATAAAATGAGTTAGTTTCATTTCAGGAAAATTGCTCTAGCACCTGTAATGCCTCTTGATACTTAGCCTCTTTTTCTAGATAGCACCTGTTAAAAAGATGTGCCAAAGTATAAATATTTGCGCAGACAATAGTGCCTTTCATAGCAAAAAACTCAAGTTGTATTGCAACAGCTGGCAGTAGGATTAGTGGTCTGAAAGTCATTTGAAGTATTGAAATCTGTTTTTTATGAGGGGAATGGGCAAAGGAAGAATAGTGAACTGACTAAATGCAGTCTACTAAGGCTAAATTTCATGCCCGGATTGAATGGAATGAATTTATTGCCATTCCATTGGTACTAAGCAGGTGGAATCTGGGAATATGTGTTTTTTATTCCATCCTTATACCTGGATGTATTTCATTCCATATTTTTATATAGATTTTATTCCTCTGGAAACACACATATTTTCCAGAGTTTATATTTCCTGTTCATTATTAGATAAAAGTAAAAATGAATTTGGAAAATATGTCCCTAATAAATCTGTTTGTCTACTGTAGTTATTTGCTTTTGTGAGAGTTTTCTGACAAATTAGTGAGGTTAACAGCCCTTAAGAGTAAATGCAACAAATTATAGATTTTTAAAGGTTGAACAGACTTTTAAATTAGCCTGTCCAGTAATGTTAAAATTATTCCAGGATGGCATCCATTGTAGGAGTGTATGGGTGAGTGAGGGTGACCAGAAAGGGCACAAAGTAATTAAGGCTTGGGAACCATCACTGTCACGTGAATCAGGGTAACTCCACTTCTATGTGTTTATTTCTTTAATTCAATTTCTAAATGCTGTCTCGTAGGAGTGTTTTTTAAAGAAGAAATCTATTGCTAAAATATGATTTAGGTTGTCTATTATTTAATATGAAAGATGTGGAAAATGAGAGTATCAGATATGAATTTTAATAATATTAATATCAAATCTTTTTATTTGGTACATTTTTCTTTCCATTATTTAAAGAATCTATTGTATCTGGTGTTTTATTATTGTCAAAGACCTGTCTTCACTTTAATATCCCCTTTGCAGCTTCAGACTCATTATTTTTACTTTGATATATCTCAAAAGAAGAAAGGAGACATCTCTAAACCATCTTCCATATTATTATGTGGTAGTGTCTGTGAAATACTGTATGGAAGTATTTGTGAAGTACTTTGGATCAACTTGAGTCATACACCCACCAATGGCTGGACCAGGAAGGTCAGAGCTATTCAAAGAGTGTCCATGAACCAGCTGAAATTCACCCACCCATTGTTACTACTCTACAAGCTGGTATAGAGCTTGTTCCAAGAGAAATATCACCTATGTCACTTAGTACACTTGTTAGTTCAGCTGAATTTTTATTTTAAAGCAGGTATTTCTTGATGTTGATTTACATTCTGGAGCAAACTCCAAGGAAATGGAAGATTCTGTATTTAGAAGAGAGAAAACTCTTCAGGACAGGCAGCACTTCCACATAAACCACACACACATTCGATAAACAAAAATTCAATCAACCCAACATAAAACAAAACATGAGTTCACATTCTATGTACTTAAAAATATATTTCAATGCAATTATCCTCTGAGAATAAGGTCTTATCATTTCTATGTGAAGCCTGAGAGAATCCAGGCTCTGTTAAGTTCACAAAGTCAACGTGCAGTGGATGGATATGTGTATTTGGCACTCCAAAACCTATGCTCTTTATATTAGAATATGATAAATTGAAGACACCATCATTTGGCACAGATTTGAGGAGGGAAGGGTGGAGAGAGGCAGGGAAGGTTAGAGAAAACTTTCTACAGAACTGAGAATTAAGTTAAGTCTTTAGGTACTAGCCAGGTTGTCAAACTGAACCGTGTGGCTGGAGAAGAATCCCCCACTCCCCGCATCCCAACCCTGGACAGGGGGAACAGTGTGTGGTAGTCATGGAAGCTTCCAGTGTTCACATTGTCAAAGCAAAAATTGCACCAGCCAAAATTAACCCGTCAAGGAAGACTTCATTCAGGCTAATAGGTGAGCAAAAGTGAACTTGACTCCATTGAAACAAAAGGCAGAAGGTTTTATTATTATTATTATTATTATTATTATTATTATTATTATTATTATTGTTTAAGTTCTGGGATACATGTGCAGAACATGCAGGTTTGTTACATAGGTATATACGTGCCATGGTGGTTTGCTACACCCATTAACCCATCATCTACATTAGGTATTTATCCGAATGCTATCCCTCCCCTAGTCCCCTAACCCCTGACAGGCCCCGGTGTGTGATGTTCCCCTCCCTGTGTCCATGTGTTCTCATTGTTCAACTCCCACTTATGAGTGAGAACATGCTCTGTTTGGTTTTCTGTTTTCATGTTAGTTTACTGAGAATGATGGTTTCCATCTTCATCCATGTCCCTGCAAAGGACATGAACTCATCCCCTTTTACAGCTGCATGGTATTCCATGGTATATATGTGCCACATTTTCTTTATCCAGTCTATCACTGATGGACATTTGGGTTGGTTCCAAGTCTTTGCTATTGTGAATAGTGCTGTAATAAACATACGTGTGCATGTGTCTTTATAATAGCATGATTTGTAATCCTTTGGGTATATACCCAGTAATGGGATTGCTGGGTCAAATGGTATTTCTGGTTCTGGATCCTTGAAGAACCGCCACACTATCTTCCACAATGGTTGAACTAATTTACACTCCCACCAACAATGTAAAAGCATTCCTATTTCTCCACATCCTCTCTAGCATCTGTTGTTTCCTGACTTTTTAATGATTGCCATTCTAACTGGCGTGAGATGGTATTTCATTGTGATGTTGATTTGCATTTCTTTAATGACCAGTGATGATGAGTTTTTTTTTCATATGTTTGTTGGTCACATAAATGTCCTCTTTTGAGAAGTGTCTGTTCATATCCTAAAAGGCAGAAGAGTTTTTAAGCAGTGGAGTAAACTTGTGGAAAGTACTGGAGGATGTTATGGGCAGGTTCATCAGTGGGATGTGTCTAGCACATGCAATTATTCCTGAGGTTGCAGATGTTTTTCTCTGTGCTCAGGCCATCTGTGCTTGCTTATTGGGCTTACCCAAAGGAAAATTAAACTTTCTTCTACCCTTGTCACAGAAGATAGTTTTACAATCTAGAATAAAATGCCTTATCCAAAGTTGGGCTCCTATCTTCCCACCACAGAGACTGAGAGATAAGGGCACTATCTCCTTTTATATTTACATTTGAAAAAGATGGTTCCTGGGTTTATGAGAAAGATATTTCCTGGGTTGTAAAACTGGCCAGTGGCTGGGAGGTTTACTTATATTTCAAATAGGCAGAAAAAGTATTTACAGTGACAAACTTTCTGATGTAAATGCTCTAAGAAAAGGGAGGTCAGAGAGCGGCTTACTTTGAAGAAACCTATCTAAAATTTAGTCAAGCTGGGTTTCTCCTTGACCATCTTGGTGCATCAGAGCCACTAGGCATATTAAAAACACGTGCAGTTTTAGGCCACATGCCCAGAGAGTCTGATGTTTTATTCACTTTTGTCTACACTGAAGGAAACATTGATTGAAGGAATGACATTATCAATGTCTTGAGAGTATGTGGCAAGGGGAATGAGATGAAACTAGAAGTGGCGAGGACCAGGTCATGAAGAGCATTGTCTATTTCACAAGTTTTTTTTTTTTTTTTTTTTTTTTTTTTTAAATACAGATTTTATTATTTCAGCCAGGGTTCTCTAAAGTGTGCACTGCCTGAATCAAAATTACTTGGGAAGCAGATGTCTAGTCTCTATCATACAACCACAGGCTAGAACCTCTGTGGTAGGTTGTGGAGATCCAGAGATGACCACTGTTAGCTTTATGGTGTATTTTGTTCTCATTTTGTTTTTCTCAATATTCTTTTTTGCCTACTTAATGACTGTATTAGTATATATTATATGAGATATATATGTCTGTATGTATTACAAAATCTATGCATTTTATTTTATTTAAAAATGGCTGTAGCCTAATTTATAATATTAATTATAATCTACTGAATGACTCTCTTATCCTTAAATATTAATGTGTTTCAATAAATAAATTTGTTTAATTTACTGGTATAGATTTGAAGAAGTAGAATTACTGAGTCAATGACTATGAATATTTATAGAATTCTTCTTTTCTAAATTGTTACCCAGGTAGGTTATATAAATTTATGCCCTTATCTTCTTTTTACTGATTTATTAGTTTATGGTATCTATCTTATTTTGCTTGAAGATATTTAATTTGTTAAAACTGATAAAATTGCATTATTGTGTTCTTTTAGCCACATTTATTTCAGATTTTTGAACTTGAAATGCAGATTCTGTTTTGCTTCTGGGGATTTCATCCTTTTTCTTTTTTTGTCCTATTGTAATGATTCTCTACATGATGAGGACACTAGCATTTTCCTGTCACTAGCATAGTGTATGTTTATCCCAAGTTTGTTGTTGGTCTTTTAACTTTGTTGCAATGGTGTAACTTTCATGTACTGGTGTTTTTATTATTTTTTGGTTGATTTTAACAATATTTGCTTCATATTTTCTGCTTTGGGGGATATTACGTCATTTCCTTCTCATGGCCTCATGTTCCTTCTCTCCGTTTTTGTTTTGTTTTGTTTTGTTTTTTTATACTCTCTGTTTTTATTGAAACATCTTTTGGGCTAAGGGTAGGTCAGAGTTGGGATGGAGTGGCCTATTGAAATAAATACATTAACTTGTCACTATCAGTGTTGCAACATGCTCTCACCAGTTCCATCTGCTTGCTAGTATGTTGTTTTCCAGGAATCAAAGTCCTATTAGAAATAATAGAGAATAAACTATACTCTTGAATGGGCTGCATATTTTGAACATCTGAAAAGCAATATCCATGCAACAGAAGGACAACTGCCCAATTTTTTTCTTTGGCACAGACCCTAGAACTCTGGCCAGGGGAAAAATATTGAAAAAGAGAAAGACCTCTATGAGGAGCTCCATATTTCTCTTTTATGTGACAAGAAATATGACATAACTAATATTGTAATTTCAGTTTCATGGATGTTGAAGTAATGAAACTTACCCTTAGATCTGACAGTTGTCTGGGTGTCTGTCAGTCTTATATTCGTTATGTTTCATTTTTCTTTTGGGGTCTTTATTTATATTTTAATGGAAACATAAATGAGGATGATTTATACATCATCAGCCACACATGATTTTAAATGGAACGTTGTTTTTTCATCTTTATCTGGCCAGCAGATGGGGTGTCTGGAAAACTTTTTTCTCTTTCCTTTTTCTTTGGTGGATGACAGAGTCTTGCAGTAAATCTAAAACTGGAGAGCAGATTGCTGAAGAAAGCCTTCTCTTTTCTTATGCCCAGCAAGCCGTCAGCTAGCATAGCACTCAAAGAACAAAGGATCCTCTCCTGTGCTACATAATTTCTAACTCTATAGATAATTAACCTATTAATGGCAGATCATTGTTGTAAAATATCTTTGAACAAGGATTGCTCAAGAAAATATATAATCCTCCAAACAATCCATCCTCTTTGTGGAGCGACTGATGTGAAGCAATGACAATGCAAAATATAAGAATAAATAGCTTCCTATCTTCCATGGCTATGGTGCCCATTGAGATATACAGTTACCTACCTAGCTGGCATAGATCCCATGTCTTCAAACAAGGTGGTATAGTATAATTCTCTCTTTCTTAGACTGATGGGGATTCCCATGTTTTTATCTCCACACATTGTAAACACACACATAAAAACATGCTGCTTAACAGTACAAATAGATGTAATTTGAGGACTTTTCAATACAGCAAGGATAGTTACTACACAACTGCACACAAACACAGTTAAAACAGTTAACCATTTTTTGTATATACAACATTATCTTCTGTTCTTTCAAAGCATTTGAAGATTAAGACATTATGCTTAATTAAGTATAGTGTTTCAAGAGAACATCATGGTTATACTGCCAATTTTTAAGAAGGGAAGTCACTGTATAATTCATACAGAAAACATTGAAAATAAACGTAATGTTTACTGAAACCACCATGTCCATCATTATTATTTTCCCACATCCTTTGAATGTCATGATGAACATATTAGGAAACCATAATGTAATTTCTATAGCAAAGAGGTTATATTAATGTGTGGCTATCAATATTGTGAACCAATGTGTCTGTACCATTTAATGTTGTGTTTTTCAAAATGTGCTCTGTTATCATCTACATTGCAGTTATTTAAGATGACTTTTAAAGTGTAATGTCTAGGACCTACCAAAGACTGAATCTTTTACCAGCTCCCTAGGTGATTTTCGGGCTTAGAATCCCACTGAAATTGGAAGAGTTTACATCAGAGGTTCATATGAATCACAGTTGCTTTAAGGTCTCTTTTTAATTCTTCATTTCAATTGTTGGGCAATTGTGACATTTTTAATCAGAAGGCTCTTTAGTCTTATCTACATAGAGCTATGTGAAACTAATAATTAAATGATAGTTTTAAGATATGCTATTTAGCTTTCTTAGTTGGTCCAGCACTTTTATATTATAGTCTACAATTTAGGTGGGGGAGATATCAGGCTAAATTTTTTAGCATATAAAATACCTTGGCTACACTTGTGCTCACTCTGGTTTTATCTACTTACTGTGTTTGGTGCTTAAGATATTAAAAGGTTTAAAGAGAAGCATAATGATTTATACTCTACGTAAAAAGAACTATAAGTGTTTTACAAATGTACCTCTTAAAGAAAGCGATAATCAAAATTATAATTCCGAGTAAACTGAAATGGAGACTACAATTCTCTAATTTATTAAAATTCAACTTTTTTGGAGTTACTTACATAGCATTGCAAATTTTTTGGGGGGATAACTTGCTTTGTCTCTGCTGATGATGTGATCCATGTAATTGAGGTGAGCTTATTAGTGGATAGTTCGATTAATTCCAACATGATACTAGTGAGGCTAAGGTGCCAGGTTTACTTAGTATGCAGGCCAATGAAACTTTACATGAGGATGAAGGACTTATTTACAGCCATAAGTCTATAATCTTAACAATATAGTGTCCTGAAAACATGTTCAGTATACATGTATTAATATTCCTGTGTCATGAAAATTCAGATGTTTAGCCAACAGAGTGCTGAAAGTATCTTTTCATCAACTATTTGATATAAAATTACTAATAAGTTCTCCAACAGAATTTGCAGAAACTAAGAAGACAAATATTGAAGGAGAAGGAAACATCATGGGTCAAAATCACTAATAAAAATGAATATTTCTAAATAAAATATTAACAAATTAAACCCAGTAGTACATTAAAACATATACATACACACACACACACGCACACACACATGCATGCATATTATTTAGGTTTAACTGCGTAAACACTTGGATACTTTAACTTTAGAACAGCATTCAATATTCTTCAGAATACTTTGGAATAAATGCAATAAGGAAGACCTAAGAATTATATGACAAATACTCTAAAATCTTAATTGAAGACAGATAGACCTGAACAAATGGAAATAAATTCCATTCTTAGATGGGAAGATTGAATGTCAAAAATGTCATTCAGCAACCAAAAAACAAACATGCCCCCCACCAAATTATATAAATTCCAACTAGAATTCTAGCACTTTCTTTTTTTTTTTTTTTTTTCTTCTTTTGCAATTAGGTAGAATAAGGTAGAATAAAATTCATATTGAAATACACTAAATTCAAGAAAATATCTAGAAAAACAATGAAAATGAGAATAATGGGCAGGATTCTTAGGATATAATCAGAACATTCTAAAATCAAGGCAATGAGGTTAATAGGTTTTTAGTGTCAGAATAAGAAAATAGGTCAGTTTGAAAGTGGGTCAAACAGAAAAGACAATCCAGAATTAGAAGTAATTATGCATTTGACATGACTGCAGACTCAATTAATTGCTCTTTTATTTGGAATTAATGAAGAGGCACACTATGTTCCCCATTTACTTAGCCATATCTAGGATATAGCAGGCAATAGATATCTCAGTGAATCAGCAGATGTAGCAGGAGGTATCACAGATTGTGAAGCTCAACTTGTAGATCCTTTCATTCAGAAGGGTACACTTCATTGCAGGAAATGAAATTGAAGCTTCTTTCATGGACCATTTCAATTCAGGGAAGCTAATTTTATGTTTACTGATTGAGCTCTTATTCATACTTGTCACGTAGCTTCTCTGGGAATATTTTCTAGCTTGATTCCCTCCAATTGCTGCTATAGCTTATTAATGAGGTATTTCACCATTAACAATTATAATGACCAGGTACAGTCTGAATATTTATCATTTATCTTAACTTGGCACATGTGAGAGAGAAATGTTGCAAGAAAGAAAACTCAGTATGATACATTCAGACAGCCCTGGGTCTAGGACGGTGTTTCTCAATCTTAGAACTATTTACCTATAAGGCTACATAATTCTTTGTTTGAAGTTGGGGGATGTCCTATGCATTGTAGGATGTTTAGCATAATCCATAGCTTCCATCCACTGGATGCTAATAGTACCCCCTAGTTTGTGACAGCCATAATTGTCTACAGATATTTTCAAATGTCCTGATGGGGGAGGCGAAGGAGGGTCGAGTAAATTACCCCTGTTTGAGAACCACTGGTTTAGCATAAGGGTTCTGTTAACACTTTGTCCTTATGATTTAGTGTAAAAGTAAATATTTGACAAAGGTAATAGTTTAACTCAGTAAAAAAAAGATGAATTGCTTAATAAGTTATGCTAACACAACTGACTTCTGTCTGGAAAAAATAAAAGTGGACTCGTTCACCACATAAAATGTTAGTATGTAGATGGATCAAATAATTAAATATTAAATATTAAATAATTGAATACAATAAGAAATACAGGTAATAATATATAAAATATAGGAGTAGTAGAAACCTTTGTGCCCAAGATTGGAAATTCAGATGGCATAAGAGGAAAAGTAGACATATTGACCACATTAAAATTTTAACATTTGACCTGCTAAAAGACACAATACACAAAGTCCTTAAAAATAAATGAAACTACGGATAAAATATTAGCAATATAGTTAATAGACAAAAGGCTAATGTATATAATGTACAAAGTGCCCTTAAAAATTGACAAAAAATACAATCTATAGTAAAGGAACAAATATGAATTAACATTTTGTAGCAAATCCAAAAGGCCAACAATTTTATAAATAGATACCAACTCAAGCATTAGTTGGATAAATGCAAATTAAAGCAACAAAAATATTACTTATACTTTTCAGATTGCTAAAAATTAAAATAGTAGTGAAAACCCATTACACCTGTAGCTTTATAGAATCATATCTTTATGACCTAAGAGTAATGACAATTTTCTCTAAGATGGCATCAAAAACATAAATTATAATTTACAGCTTATTAGTTTCATTACCCTGAATTTAAAAAGTCTATAAAATAAAGGCAAATTAAACAAAGTTAAAAATAGAGAGTTCTAAAAAAAATTTAGAGAATGTATAATAATAAAAAAGGATGGTATTCAGAATTTAGTAATGCACATACATATTGATAAGGAATAATTATAAGATCCAATAAAAAGTCTGGCAAATGATATGAACTCATAATATGTAGAAAAAGATGGTCAGCAAGAATGACAGAGGCACTTGGTTTTACTAGTAAGAAGAGGCAAAATAATAGAAAGTAAAAAATTTTTTTCTCCTATCAGATTGTTAAAAAAAAGTCTTATGATACTAAGCGGTGACAATTATTTGGCAATATGAGGCAACTTATACACATTGCTTATGGAAGTGAGTTTTATAACAATTTAAGCTTCTTTGGCAATACACAGTAAAACTGAGAACAAATATCTCTTAGTAGCCTATAATTCCACTCTTTTGGTATACACCTTGAAGTATTTGCACATGTGCACAAGGATACATAAGAATGTTCATAATAGTATTCCTTATAATGGAAAGATTTAGATATAATGTCATATTAATCCACAATGGAATGCACAAAATATATTTTCTTTATTTGATGAAATACATATCTATACACATATTGACATATATGATACATATAAATCATGTATCAAGAAAGATAAATTTCAAAAATAAACTGATTAAAAAACTAAGTTGGGAAATTATATACCATCATGTAAATTTTTGATATATATTTATGTAGTATGAACATGAAATATTTTCAACTTCAAGATTGATATTCTTGCTGAGCAACCCAGAAAAAGGAATAAAGTATGGTCCTTAAGCTATATTGATTCTTTCATTCATTCTCTCATTTATTCAATAATATAGGCAAGAAAATTCTAATCTGTTTGCTATGGTTTGAATATGGTTTGCCTCTACCAAAACTCATGCTGAGGCTTGGTCCTTAATGTGACAGTGTTCGGGGGCAGTGCTTTTAAGAAGTGATTAAGTCGTTAGGAGGGATTGATATCTTTCTAGTAGAAGTGAGCTCTCTTGGGGAATTGGATTAGTTATTGGGAGAACAGGCTTTTATAAAGCAAGGCTACCTTTCAAACTTTCTCTATTGGCACACACCAACTTCCCTTTACACTTTTCCATCTCGTTTTAACACAGTATGAGGCCTTACCACAAGCCAGCCATCTGTGGCGACCTGATCTTGGACTTCCCAACCTCCAGAATTGTGAGCTACGTAAACATGTTTTCTTTTCACACTACTAGTATTGGATATTTTGTTATAGCAACAGAAAATGCACTAAGACAGAAAAGTGGTATTGAGGTGGAGTTGGTGTTATATCAATGTAGAAGTAGCTTTGAAATTAGGTAATGGGTAGTGTCTGGTAGAGTCTGGAAGACCAGGTTAAAAAGCCTATATTGCAGTGAAGGAAACATTTACGGTGGTTCTGGTGAGGGGTCAGAAGACAAGAAAACTAGGAAAAGTCTGAAACTTCTCAGAGGTAACTTAAGTGGTCGTGACCAGAATGTTGATAAAAAATTCTGATAGTAAACATCATTCTGATGAGGTCTTAGGTGAAAATAAGGAATACTCTATTAGAAACTAAAATAATGGCCATCCATGTTATAAAGTAGCAAGAAAAAAATGGGCATGTTGTGTTCATGCCCTGGGGCTTTATGAAAGGTGGAATTTAAGGGTGATAAACTAGAATTTCTAGTGGAAGAAACAGCTAAGCAGGAAATTGCTCAGGATGATGTGTGGTTATTTTTGGCTGCTTACAGTGAATTATGGGAGCAAAGAGATGATTTAAAGACAGAATTTATAATTAAAAGGAAAGCAGAGCATAAAACTTTGGAAAATTCACAGCCTGGCCATGTAAAGAATGAAAAATGTGTTGAGAACAAACAGAGGGTATGGCCAAGGCAACTAGTTACTAAACATATGAGCATAAACAGAAGGTAGCCAGGTGCTAATCAGCAGGACAATGGGAGAAAAACTCCTAATGCATTTCAGAGATCTCCAAAACTGCCCCTTCTGTCACAGGCCCAGAAGCCTAGGAGGGCAGACTAGTCACATGTGACAAGCCCAAGGTGCCCTCCACAGGCTCACTGCCCAGGGCCACCTTGGGACTTTGCTTCCTGCATCTCAGTGCATGTTCCTCAGCAATTCCAGCTGTGGCCCAAATGGCCCAGTTGGGGCTCAACCCAGTGCTACAAAAGGTATGGTTGTTAACTTTGGCAGTACCATGCCATAGTTTGAATGGGCCCAGATGCAGCTCATGCCACTTCTCCAGAGGGTATAAGCAATAAGCCTTAGTAACATCTATGCCTATATGATGCTAATTCTGCAGGCATGAAGAATGCAAGAGCAGTGGAGGCATGATGGCCTTCACCTAGATTTCAAAGGATGTATCAAACTTCCTGGGAGCCCAGGCAGAAACCTGCCACAGGAGTGGAACTGCCACAGATAGCCTCCACTAGAATTCCTAATGGATCTTCTTTCCTGTGAGCCCTATACCTGTAGAGACACTGACAGTATGCAATATCTGCCTGGGAGAGTTGCAAGTTCTCGTGTGCAACCTCAACCTTTGAAAGCAGCCATGTAAGCTAAGCTCAGCAATACCACGGGGGTGGGACTTCCCAAGGCACCGGGGTCCCAACTCCTATCCCAATGTATCCTGGAGGCAACATATGCAGTGAAATATTTTTCTAGAGTCTTAAGATGTAATGCCTGTCCTGTTAGGTTTTGCAGCTGCTTTGGGCTGGTTATTCTTTTCTTTTTGCCTGTCTCTTTCTTTTGGAAAGGGAATGTTAACCCTATGCCTGTCACAGCATTGTATCTTGAAAATGGGTTTGGATCACAGTCCCCAAAGACACAATCCAAAACACCATAATTCCAAATGTAGAAATCATGGAAGATCAAAATGGCTAAATTCTAAAATCTCTAAAATCTAAAATTCCTAATAAATGAAATCTCTAAAATTACAATCACAGGATAGTTGCATCATGTTAGGCAGAACTATTCTCTTGTTACTGTCTTTATGCAAAAGAAAATGGATTTTAATTGCCTCCTCAAAGCATAATAACAGATTGGTAATTGAGATCAAGGCTTCTAAAAGTGAATTTCAAGGTATTATCAATACAGTTTGTTTTTTCCATTAAGCCCAGTGCATTTTGTGGAAAATTCAGATGTGTAAATTGGCTAAGCAATACAACAATGATGAAAATTTTGTTTTAAATGCATCATTTGACTGCATTGGCATTCCTTCTAGCTGATGACATTCCAGGAGATTTTAATGAATTAAAACTACATTTGCCTAAAGAAGCCAGTGAAGTTACTGACTGGTTCCAAAATAATTACATGCATGGTAGGACAAGAAGACACTCATGCAATGGTGTTGCTGTTTCATTATCAGAATTGTTTTTGTCAAATTTGTGATCTGTATATGAGCGCATGTGGAATGAATTTTAGTGTACCAAAAACAACACAGAAGCGTGGCACAGAAGATTGGAAAATTTAATAGGGATTGTTCATGTCAGTGTATATTGACCCATAGAGGAGTTTTAGAAAGAGCAGTACCACATAGAAAATGAATATGAAAATATTCTCTAAGGAGGGCCATATCCTAAAAGAAAAAAATAAGGATATATTTATTTTGATTCAAGTCTTCAAAATATGGCTAATGATCATGAAAGTTGGCCAGCTTTTATGGACTATCTCCATGTAAGCCCCCATAATCTATAACTGGAACACATTTTTTCATATGGCAATTTTTTTCTTTTCTTTTTTTCTTTTTTCTTTTTTAAAAACTTTTAGGTTCAAGGGTACATGTGCAGGTTTGTTATATAGGTAAACTTGTGTCATGGGGGTTTGTTGTACAGATAATTTTGTTACCCAGGTACTAAGCCTAGTATAAGTAGTTTTTCTGCTCCTCCCGTTCCTCCCACTATTCACCCTCAGGTAGGCCCCAGTGTCTATTGTTCCCCTCTTTGTGTCCGTATGTTTTCAAAACTTAGCTCTCACTCACAAGTGAGAACATGGAATGTTTGGTTTTCTGTTTCGGCGTTAGTTTGCTAAGGATAATGGCTTTTAGCTCGCTGCAATGTATTTCATGGTGTATATATATCACATTTTAATGTTAGGTTTTTTTTTTAAGTTTTAAATTGTCAGCATTTTCTTTTTCTTTTTTTTTAACAATTAATTATGCTATGTATTTCATCTTTGCATTATTTTCAATACTGGAGATATAATTCTGTAAAGACTTGTAGGGAGTTCTAATGCATTTTGTGCATTTTTCTGCAAATGTGACTCCATGAAAGTACATTATTGCAAATTGAATTTGTGTGTAAGCATTGTGCATATATGTAGAAATGCTTAAACACTTTCAATAAAAGAAGAGATGTCCTTTTTCTACATTTGCATTTGTGAAAGATAACATTTCTCAAGATCTTGGTACTTTGGGCAACTAGCATGGTAGTGATGCAGTGGTGACCCATTCCAACTTTTGATTGATCTTGTTAAAAGACTTATGTTGTTTGTCACAGTATTTCAGATGCTGTGGTTATAAAACTGAGTGCACAAAATTACCAATCATCATAATATGTATTTATACATTTAGCTTTTTGACCTGTTTCTTTATGAACACAGGTTATCTGCTTGTAACTGTTATACCCGTGTGACTGTTAGTATACCTGAGTGTTTGTGCTTGCATAAATGTTTGATGTTATTGCCTGTTTTATTGCATAAAGTTGCCTATAAATTGTTGTCATGTTTTTATATTTCTCAAATAAATTCTCTTTTTAAAAGGCAAATAAATATCTTTCCAATAATGTTAAAAATTATTTTTTCCATCATCATATTTTCAGGATTTTGATTTTAAGATGTTAGATTTTAGGGATTTTCATCTTTTAAGATTTCAATATTTAGGATTATGATTGTGGAACTGTTTGGGATTATGACTGGCTCCCTTTGGAAATAAATAACTTGTTTTGATTTCACAGGCTCAAAACTGGACTTTGGATTTTTTTAGTTGATGCCAGAATGAGTTAAGACATTTGAGATTATAGGGATGGAATGATTGTGTTTCTTATTGTGAGAAGGAAATTAGTTTTGGGAAGCCAGAGGGAGATTCCTGTGGTTTAAATATGGTCAGTCCCCACCCAAACTCATGTTGAGGTGTGATCACCTACATGGCAACGTTGGGAGGTGGTGCCTTTTCTAGGTAAGGTCATTAGGAGAAGTTAATGCCTTTCTCCTGGGAGTGAATTCTCACTCTCATGGGACCAGATTAGTTACTGGAAGATTGCTCATTATAAAGCGAGGCTGCCTCTGGTGTTTACTCTCTTTGAACTCAGTTGCTGCTGCTTCTGCTTCTCAGCTGTATTACAGTGCAGCATGAGGCCCCCACCAGGAGCCAACCAGATGTGGCTACCCAATTGTGGACCTGCAAGTCTCCAGCATAGTGTGCTAAATAAACCTATTCCCTTTATTAATTACCCAGTAGCAGCTATTTTGCTATAGAAATAGAAAACAGATTAAGACACTGTTGCATCTAGAAGATTACTGTATGTGTAGGTACCTGGTGAAATTTAGAGGATAACTGGTGTTGCAAGATTGGTTTATTTAAATCATGAATAACTTTATAAACTAAATATTAAGCTCCCTTCACATATAAAACACTAAGGATTTCAGAAATTATGCAACTTATCCAAAGTTGCACAGCAAATAAGTGGTAGAGCTTGATTTGAATGCAGAGACTCTGATGCCAGAGAATGGAGATGTGACTTCCGTGTGATACTATGGGAAGGGAAGTGTTGGCAGCAGCTCTGTAACTTGCTCTCCACTCCTCAGGGATGTAAGAGGTACTCTTGACTTTGACTAGACCTCCTTGTAAACACTGTAATGTCAATTCTTAGCATGGAGATACTCAGGGAACTTGAAATCTAACAATATTTTAAGCAGGATATATTTGGCATAGTTAGGTTACTCATTATAAATAAAACTGGAATTATGACCTTATGAGATACAGCTGGTTGAAGAACAAAAGTTAGTCATGTTTCAACCTGAGTAAATAATGAAGTATAGACACCAAGAAGCTCAAATCAGAGCATTTTCTTTTCTTTAAGTTGTACTACACACATCATTAGATCTTCTGTTACTCTGAAACCAAAGACGTCTTAGGGCAGAAAGAATAATTCTTTTTTGAAGCTAGATCTGGTGGCTTAGATCCTTTTGAGAGCCCAGTGCTTTGATGCTGCGTCTGTAGGGACACAGGCCTACCGTTGGCTTGTATCTTCCTCTAATCATTAGCAGATTTTTATGTTGGTTAGTGTTATGACTTATGTGAGTGTGCAGTGAATATTCATTGCTTTGTGATTCTGCATACAGCTTCTTAGCATTAGATAGAAAGGGAAGCAGGGATTTAATTCAGTTCAGAGAGATGCTTCTGATGAATCAAAAACTGTCAGTCCCTACAACCTGTATCATGGAAATAAAAGCCTATTGAGGCAAATTTGAAAACAGTTAAAATGGTAAAGTTTATGTTATATATATCTTACCACAATTTTTATTGAAAGCAAATGGTTAGTGGCACAGCTGGCGGTTCTGACTGGCCATATGTGTATAGCAGAGGGAGGGCATGATCATGTGACCTCTCATTGCATGTATTACTCCATACTACATGACGTGGTGGTGGCTCAGCTAGGCTTCCTGTTGAACACTTTCTTCTTTATTGATCTAGAAGCTGAAACAGCAGGAGCATTTAATCTTTTAACCCTTCACTAGAAGTAAGCTTACATACTCCTGTTTTCTGTTTCTTTTATTTTTGTTTCTAGAGACAGGATCTTGCTTTGTCACCCAGGCTGAATGCAGTGGCACATTAATAGCTCACCGCAGTCTTGAAATTCTGCACTCAAGCAATCCTTCTGTCTTAGCCCCCCAAGGAGCTAGGACTACAGGTAGCAGTCACTGGACTTAGTGAATTGAAAAAGTAATAATAATAATTGAAGACAGAGCCTTGCTATATAGCCCAGGCTGGTCTTGAACTCCTGGCCTAGAGTGATCCTTCCTCCCTAGCTTTCCTTTTCTGTTTATTAGTGGTACAAAAATGTGTATCAAAATTTTAGCTTGCGATATACAAAAGTGAAATCAAATTTTTATTTTACAATTTATTTTTAGAGTTGTCTCTTGCTTAGCTGAAAGTACCTTAAAAATATTGGAGAGACACATATTTAATTTGTACCACAAAGTCTAGGACTAAAAAGCATAAACTGAGCTATAGATCTTTAAGCTTAATACAGAAGATTGATTATCAGGTCAGGGTTTTTGTAACTGGGAGCAGAGAACTTTTTCTTGGACCTAATATGTTGAGCTAGATGGAACAGGTCTTATTTTTTCTTCACTGAGGATGAACTGATGGTAATATCTTAGATGAGAACTGGGAATAGGAATGATAGTAAAACGTGGAAACAAGAGCATAAGGACCCTGTAGTGCTAAAAATAAAGGAGCAGGTCCAGAAAACATGGAGCTAGCTTTGAATGAAGAGCTTAATTAATGAACTAAACCAAGTAAATAATATACCTGTGAGAACTACATAGCTATAACCTGTCTAATCTCTATGGAGTTTATAATTGGTGGTCCAAATGAGAAAATGTTGATATTCCACAGGCGAGCACAAAATTAGATTTTAATAAACGGAAGACTACTGGAGGGAAATCGTATGCAGAATGTAATTTAAAATGTAATCTTTCAGATGATCTGAAGTTTGGTTCACTTTTACAATGTAAATGGAAAGGAAAAACTTGATCAAATGCTTTTAAAATCATGGCAGTTTTATTACAAAATTGTTGGTATAGGATAATAGCTTTCTATAGCTTCTGCATGTAGAAGTTTAAGATGATATTGTGTACAACTTTTCTTTCTTTCTTTTTTTTTTCTTTAAGACAGAGTCTTGCTCTTGTTGCCCAGACTGGAGTGCAATGGCATGATCTCAGCTCAGTGCAACCTCCACCTCCTGGGTTCAAGCGATTCTCTTGCCTCAGCCTCTGGAGCCCCACCCAGGCTAGCATGCAGTGGCATGATCATAGCTCACTGTAGCCTCAACCTCCTGGGCTCAAGCGATTCTCCTGCCTTCGCTTCCCAAATAGAGGGACTGTGGGCGTGCACCATCATGCCCAGCTAATTTTAATTTTATTATTATTATTATTATTTTTAGAGATGGGATCTTCCTATGTTGCCCAAGCTGATCTTGGACTCCTAGCCTCAAGCAGTCTTCCTGCCTCAGCCTCCCAAAGTGCTGGGATTACAGGTGTGAGCCATCACACCAGCCCTTCTTTTAAATAATTGGAAACATTAGGTAGCTTGCCTCTCTTGATTATCAAGCTACTTTTATACCATTATATCAGGTCCAGAAAGTTTTATATTGCAATATACACATGTACTGCAATGCATTTATTAATTGTATGTAGTCATAGTACCTGCCTTCGAATAGCTCTGGGTGACTAATGATGGTTGTGGCCCATATGTATGGTAGTATTGCCCTAACAGGACTTCTCTCACACAGGAAGCATTTCTGCTGTTATAATGTTGAGCATTGTTGCAACACTAAGGCTATTTTAAAATCTGTGCTTTAGCAGTAACAATAATTTCTGTGAATACATTCCTAAAGATATTATGTGATAAAAGGAATATTGTAAAGCCAAAAATGTCAGGAGTTACAACCCTAGAAGATGAGTATGTAATTCAGTTACAAAGTCAATCAACCATAAGTCATAAATCCCTAAGAAAACAAGCTTAATTAGTTTGTGTGCATGTCTCATGAAACTACTTGTCAGGGAACTTAATTAATTTTATTAAACAACAACAACAACAAAATGAAGCTTAGATTAGAGGCAATAAAAAATCCCTGTGACATTTGGCCACTAATAGTCATTTTGTTGACATGTATGACAAAGGATATTATATTTCAGATTACATATTGCTAACCCATGGTTAATGTTACAGAATCCCTTTGTCCTTTGTGTATAGCAATCTTGCTTCATGCTATGCAAACTCAACTCAATGAAAGTAAAATTCTTCTTTAGAAATTATTTCAAATATGGTTGATCATTTAAGAACATGAACTGTACTTTAACCAAGCTCTCTTGAGAGAATATATAATTCTAGAAGAATTTTTTTTTTTTCATTAACTCAAAGCTAGGCTGCAACTCTGTTCTCTGATTCTGTTCATGCTACTGAGTTTGTGCTAATGTGTCACTGTTGGTCATAATTTATTCTACAATAGATTTTAATCTTGGTAAAATAAAAATTGTTTAAAGAGAAAAAAACATATAAATATAACTTTGAGTTTTTATTAAAAAGTTCCCCATATGCTATTTTCTTTCAAAAGGGTTCAATTACATGATCACAATTTTAATATTCCGTAAGTTATTTCAGCAATTTTTATTCCATAATTAAAATTTAATTAAAACATTATTCATTTATTTCTGACTAACATGAGAGAAAGGTGCATTTATTGCATTTTGGATATGTTAATGAGGTCAGAAATCTAAAAGTTAGGGCAAACTAAGCAGACCCTAAAAATAGATGTTTTGGTCATTTCCTCTAATTGGTGAGGAAAATACTATTTTTGTATGAAGTTCTAAACTCTATTATAAATTGCATTCTATACTTAAATGCTTATATTTCTCACCAACATTTAGAAACTTCAGTGTTACAGATCCAAAGAGGAGGCAAAGTAGAAATAATTTCTTTTTTTTTTTTTTTTTTTGAGACGGAGTCTCACGCTGTCACCCAGACTGGAGTGCAGTGGCGTGATCTTGGCTCACTGCAACCTCTGCCACCTGGGCTCAAGCAATTCTCCTGAGTAGTTGGGATTACAGGTGCCCACCACCACACCCAACTAATTTTTTTATTTTTAGTAGAGACGGGGTTTCATCTTCTTGGCCAGGCTGGTCTTGAACTCTGGACCTCGTGATCCACCCGCCTTGGCCTCCCAAAGTGCTGGGATTACAGGCGTGAGCAACTATGCCCAGCCATAGAGAAAAAAAGTTAACAGAGTCAACTGTCAACAGAGATATGCAGGCAAAGATGTAAAGGGCAGGGCATTTATGAGAAAAAAAAAAAAATTATTAAGATCAGCAAAATCTATATGCATAAAATTATCTTTCCTTTAGATAATTTAATAACTACTAATTGGAACATATGAAATTGCTTCTTTCTGCAAATAAAAAATTGTTGAATATTGGACACTTCAAGTGTTTCAGCTTAATAATTATGTACCAAATTGTATATATTTTTATCAAGAGAAAATTAGGTATCATATTGTAAGAATTTTCATCAACAGACAATTCTTTTTGTCAATCAAATATTTATCTATATATTAGAAACTAGTTTTTGGCTGAATAGTTAGGAAATCTTTAATCTTTATAATTTTTCTGAACTGAAACAATAATTATATTCTCAACATGACAGCCAGGGATGACTCATTTGAAATATGTCAGATCATGTTACTCCTCTATTCAAATCCTCCCTGTGACTGAGCTAGCTATTTACTCAGACTTAAAGCTTATGCCTTTAAAATAGGCTATGAACCTCTTCATGGCCTGCCTGTTCTACTTTTTAACCTTTCTGATTTCATCTGCTACCACTCTCTTTTTCACTTACATTGCTCTACTCACACTGACCTTCTTGCTACTTCTTGCACATGCCAGACCCTGTGTGCTGCACTCAGAGATTTTACACTGGCTGTTCCCTCCACCTAGAATGTTATTTCTTCACATATGTGAATGAATTATATACTTACTTCCTCCAGGAGTCTGCCCACCATGAAGAGAAGTATTTCTCTGAACGCCTGATATTAAATAGCATTATCATGACCCCTGAATTTATTTTATTGTTTGTCACTTAGATTTTTTTATTCTATTACACTCATATCCATTTTATGTAACACATACTTATTATTTATTTGATGATTGGTTGTCTTCATTCACTAGAATGTAATCTCTCTAAGGGCAGGGTTTTTGTTTTATTTGCGTCTATAGCCAAAGTGAATGGGGCTTAGCATATAGTTGGTCCTCTGAATAAACAAATGAATATGTGACTAGGATGAAAGATGATATTTAAATACAGAAAGTTTATTCTGCAGGAAAGGACTTGGAGATGAAAGTCTTAAGCTTTGCAGCAAATATCTAAGAATCTAGGTTCAAAAGTTTTTCCCTCAAATCTTTCAATTTTGAAGTTAATTTTTAAAATAACTTACTTTGCAGAGCCACAGGATGCACTCTCAGTAAAGAGAAGTTTATATGAATAAATTGATATTAAGAATGCATGCCTTTAAATCCTCAACTGACAGTAATTTGATCTAGATTGCCCGGAACTTTGGTGTCAGAAAACCAACAATGATAGTATCTTATAGTATATTTAAAGAAAAAGTTCAGAGTTTTGTATTGAGAGAAAATGACTGACTCCAATGCAAGATCAAGAAGACCAAGGGGATTGTTTACAATCATCTCTAGAGATATTTATTCATTCAATTAATATTTGAGTGCCTGTTGAAGCACAATTTTAAGTGTCATGGAGTTTTGAATAAGCCTAAATTCTTGCTTGAAGTTTTTGTTGAAACAAACGAATTAGTTAAAAAATAAAAAATAAAATAATTTGAGACGGTGATACGAAGAAAATAAAAGAGGATATATGTGAGATCCTGATAGGATGATTAGGAAACACCTCACTTCCCTAACTCAAATGCTAGAGTAAACATTAGGAGTTTATCTGGAGGAATGCTTGCCAGGCGGGGAACAAGATATACAAAGGCATTAGGAGGAAAAAGACTTAAGTGTGCACAAGAATAAGTGGAAGTTGACAGCGTTGGGAGCAAAGGAGACAAGTGAGTAATGGAGAGGAGATTAAAGATCTGGACTATATAGAGCTGTGTCAGTCATGGGAAGAAGGTTTGGTTTATGTGAAGTGCCGTTTGAAGATTTTAAGCAGGCAAATTGCAAGATTCGTTTTTTATGTTTTTTGTTTGTTTGTTTTTTGAGATGGAATCTCTCTCTGTCGCCCAGACTGGAGTACAGTGGCGCGATCTCGGCTCACTGCAAGCTCCGCCTCCCGCGTTCACGCCAGTCTCCTGCCTCAGCCTCCCAAGTAATTGGGACTACAGGCGCCCGCCTCCAAAGAGGGCTAATTTCTTTTTGTATTTTTGGTAGAGACGGGGTTTCACCGTGTTAGCCAGGAGGATCTCGATCTCCTGACCTCGTGATCCGCCCGCCTTGGCTTCTCAAAGTGCTGGGATTACAGGTGTGAGCCACCACGCCTGGCCACATTATTTGTTTTTAAATGGGTTCCTGAGCTACTATGTGGGGATTGTAATCTTTTAGCCATATTTCTTCAAGTACTTCTTGAATATGAAAAGATTTTACTAATATATTTCTATGATGCCATTAGAATGCTTGTATGTCCCTAAATACTAGAAGCAATTTTACATTGCAATTTCATAATTTACTTCATATGGTTTTGTTTTCCATTGTGATTTTAAATTACCTGTTTTTACCCTTCAAAACTCTCTACTTTAGCCGGTCCATTCCTTCCTCTCTCTGAATTAATTATTCTGACTACTTAAGAATTTACTGAATCAAAAATAATTATTTCTATGGCTTAAATATTTGTCCCCTCCCAAACTCATGTTGAAATGTAGTCCCCAATGTGGCAATATTGAGAGGTAGGGCAGTTAAGAGGTGATTGATTGGGACAATTGGATTAATCCATTCATAGATTTATTTATTAACGAGTTATTGTGGGAGTGAGTAGCATTAGTGGCTTTAGCCCCCTCATCACGTGATGCCCTGTGCTGCCTTGAGAATTTGCAGAAGGTCTCCACTAGCAAGAAGACCCTCACCAGATGCAGTCCCTCAGCTTTAGACTTCTCAGCCTCTATAACTGTAGGAAATAAATTTGTTTTCTTTATAAATTACCCAGTTTCAGGTATTGTGTTATAAGCAACAGAAAACATGGTAAGACAATAATAATTGGAAAGTCTTGGCTGTGAGAATCTGAGATTGTTATAAAACCAGAATTTCTCTAGAATCACTACCAATTTCTTATATCTATGTCAAAATGTATAAAACGATTTTTCTCCTTGTTTACCTCATTTATCTGTTGCTTTCTTCATTCCATGTGTATTGATTTCCTGTGACTGCTGTAATGAATGATCACAGATTCAATGTCTTAAACAATAGAAATGTATTAATTCACCATTCTAGAAGCCAGACATCCAAAATCAGTATTACTGGGCCAAAACCAAGGCCACATTCTCTACAGAGATTCAACAGGGCCACATTCTCTACAGAGGCTCTAGGGGAGAACCCAACCTTTCTTCTTCCAAATGCTGGCAGTTCCAGCATTCCTTGACTCTGGCCACATCACTCAAATTACCAAGAAGATCATATTCAAGTCTTTCTGGACTGCATCTTCATATCACCTTCTCCTCTGTGTGTGTTAACTCTCCTAATGTCCTCTATATAAAGACATGTGAGATTGCATTTAGAGTCCAAAATAATCTCCGCATCTCAACATCCTTAATCACATCTGTGAAGACCATTATTTACCACATAAGGTAACATCCACAGGGCTCAGGTATTAGAATATGGATCTTCTGAGAAGCCACTTTTTAATCCACTAGAATGTGTCTGATATATCAATATATCTCTAATTTTTTTGTCTTTTATAAGTCGTTGTGTTTATCATTTTGTGTTCATTTAAAATAATACTTTCTATAATTTTAGTATTTTTGATATGGAAAGAAAAAAATTGAAAGATGGTTAGACTCCATAGTATTATTTCATTCACATAAAATCAAGGATTATGAATAATAGTTCATATTGATAAATTTGTCTCTCTCGTAGGAAGTGAATTCTCTTTGTTGGTGTTTGACATAGCGTCTCAGTGGTAACTTGTTTTCTGACATTTGTGCCCCTTTATCTTCCCAGATGTCACCAGTTGCTAGTATATCTCAACTTCCCAATTCTTGCTCGAAAGTTGATTCCATTATTACTACTAGGGGCCCAGGGTGAAGTTATAACACATCAGCTGCTGCAGAATTCACTTATTCTATCTAGTCCTCTCCCACTCTGGTCTCCACTGCATAGAGACGTGGATCTTTCTTAGTGCTGATCTTACCTGTCTGCAGTAGTATTATTCCATGCATATCCTAGGCTGCAATTTCTTCCCTTAAGTAGATATCACCTCCTTTTCAGCATTCAGTGAGTCCCAAAACTTAACTCTTCATTTATGAGTCAAGATTAAATGTATTTATAACCTGTTATTTTTCTTAATTTGCTACAGGAAAAGCAATATTTTCAGTCCACCATCTTTTCTTTCTTTCTTTTTTTTTTTTTTTTTTTGTTTGTTTGTTTGTTTGTTTTGGTTTTTGAGATGGAGTCTTGCTCTGTCGCCCAGGCTGGAGTCTAGTGGCGTGATCTCGGCTCACTGCAAGCTCCGCCTCCCGGGTTCCAGGGATTGTCCTGTCTCAGCCTCTAGAGTAGCTGGGATTACAGGCACTCGCCACCACGCCCAGATAATTTTTGTGTTTTTAGTAGAGACGAGGTTTCACCATGTTAGCCAGGCTGGTCTCCAACTCCTGACCTCAGGCAATCCGCCTGCCTGGGCCCCCCAAAGTGCTTGGATTGCAGGCGTGAACCACTGCGCCTGGCCTCAGCCCAGAATCTTTTCAAAAATGCATTAAAGCCTTATAAAATACCAAGCACACTGTCACATTACAGGACTTCTTTTCTAACATGATTATACAATTTATAACTTCATAAGGTCATTAACATGAGAGAAAGAGAAGAATTCTGAAATATTTGGGGGTAGCATAAAAGAGTCCACACTGGAGGCAACATTTGGGACGGATCTTAAGAAATGAGACAGAGAAAGTGAGAAAAGGCTTTACAGGAATATCTAAGAGCATGTTTCAAGACTTAAAAAAATGTGTTAAAAGGCTGTGCATTCTGTGAAAGGTGAGACGTCTTTTTAACACAGACAGAGGTAAAATAAGGGAAGTTTCAGCTGAGGAAATAAAATGAGATAATTTCATAAATTAACATTTTCAGTAACTCAGCAAACAAATATGTATCAAATGCCTGTTATAATCTAGACAGTTATTTTGCACTGGCTGCTGCCTTTACACATTTATATCAATGAATCAAGGAGTTTGAAATTTATCATAGGGAAAGAAGGGAAATAGAATATATTTTTAATAATGAAGATGAAATGATTCAATTCGGATATTAGAAACTGGCCTCAATGGCAGTCTGAAAAAAGGTTTGAAATACGAAGAAGCTGGTGGTATAAACAGGGAGAGGCAAGTGCAGTCTGCTCAGAGCTGGGAGAATCTGGAGCTAACCTTCTGTCAGTGGGAATGAAAAGTGAAGATTATTCTTTAAATATATTTGGTGAGAAACACTTTTATTTCAATTACTTATAAAAATTTGCTCAGATGTAGGAGTAGGTGTGGCTTAATGATTGAACAAATCTCAAGTATTCACATTAGTTATATGAATGAATTGGGACTCCATTTATCTTCACTATATAAAAATGTATCTGAGAAGCAATTTTGGTACTATGATAGAGAAAGTTCTAAAATGGCTCCCAAGAAATCTCATCTCTGTTGTACATGCCCTGCATAATACAGGGCACAGTGTATAGGATAGATTTAATTTCTGTAATTAGTTTATGTCATTTGGCACCGTTGACTTTGACATAGGGAGTTTATTCAGGTGGATCTGACCTAATCACATGAGCCCTTTAAAAACAGCTTCTGCTGATTGGTCACAGAAGAGGAAGTCTGAGATTCAAAGCACGAGAAGGATTCAATGGTTTGAAGATGGAGAAGGCTATGTGACAAGGTGGTAGGCAGCTTGTAGGACATGAGAGTTGCTCCTGGCTAGCAGCCAGATAGAAAAAAAGAAATTCAGTCATGCAGCTGAATTTAGGAACTAAATATTTCCATCAACAAAATGAGCTTGAAAGTGGATTTTTCCCTAGTCTTCAAAGACCTCAGCCCAACTAATGTCATAATATCAACTTTGTGATAATCTTAGCAGAGAACCAATTATGCTATACTAGACTTCTAATAAATAAAAGTTAATAAATCGGTGTAGTTTTATGCTGCTAATTTTGTGGCATTTTGATGCACACCAGTACAAAACTAATATACACAACAGTACAAAGAATAAAATAAAGTATGTAAAACAATAAATATGAAGATGAATTAGAAAATCCTATGTATTTACAGAAACATAATTTGAAATCTTAATTAAATTGAATTATTTCCTTTAAAAATATGTAATGCAATATCTGGTGTAAAATATAGAAAACAGGACCAATAATTGTAGGAGAAACTGAACATATTAACAAACTGCTATTCTTACAGAAAGTAGATAACAGATTTGTTTTTTGATTATATTTTAAAACTTTTATTTTTTTCTGTATTTTACGTATTGAACATCTATATAGAAAATGGCATTATTCTCAATCCATTCTCTGATGCACACATGATAGTGATAATACAACCTCTTTCTTAAAATAAATTACACACCTTATGCATTTACATTATTAAAAATATTATACATGCATGCAATTTTATGTGTGGACTAGATGTTTAAATATAAAACACTAACATTAAAAATTAAAATACATAAAAATTACATTAAATTATTTGCAAATATCTTAAGCATAAATTTAGGATATGTATGAGAGAATTCTACTTCTTTTTTTTCTTTTTAATTTTTATTTTAGATTCGGGGGTACATGTGCATATTTGTTATACAGATAAATTGTATGTTACAGGGGTTCAGTGTGCAGATTATTTCATCACCCAGGTAATAAGCACAGTGCCCAATAGGTAGTTTTTCGATCTGCATCCTCCTCCCATCCTCCACTCTCAAGTATACCCTGAGGCATATTGTCTATTGCCGTCTTCGTTTTGTCCATTTGTACTCAATATTTATCTTTCATTTTGAGTAAGAACATGCATATATGGTTTTCTGCTCCTGTGTTAATTCACTTAGGATAATGGTCTCTAGCTCCAACCATATTACTACTGCAAAAGACATGATCTCAATCTTTTTTAGGACCGCATAGTATTCCATGTTGTATATTTATTACATTTTCTTTATCTAGTCTACCATTGATTAGCATTTAGGTTGATTCTATGTCTTTGCTATTGTGAATAGTGCTCTGATGAACATACATGTGCATGTGTCTTTATGGTAAAATGATTTATGTTCCTTTGGGTTTATACCCAATAATGGGATTGCTGGGTTGAATGATAATTCTGTTTTAAATTCCTTGAGAAATTGTCACATTGCTTTCCACAATGGCCAAACTAATTTACGTTCCCACCAGCATTGTATAACCACCCCCTTTTCTCAGTAACTTTGCCAGTATCTGTTATTTTTTGGCTTTTTAATGATAGCCTCTCTGACTAGTTTGAGATAGTATCTCATTATGGTGTTGATATGCATTTCTCTAATAATCAGTGATGTGGAGCATATTTTCATATGCTTGTTGGCTGTGTGTATGTCTTCTTTTGAAAGTGTTCATGTCCTTTGCCCATGTTTTTATGGGGTTGTCTGTATTTTGCTTATTAGTTTGTTTACATTCCTTATAGATTCTGAATATTAAATATTTGTCAGATGCATAGGTTGCAAACATTTTCTCCCATTCAGTAAGTTGTCTTTTTACTCTGTTGATAGTTTCTTTTGCTGTGCAGAAGCTCTTTAGTTTAATAAGGTTCCTTTTGTCCATTTTTGCTTTTGTTGCCATTGCTTTTGGGACCTTTGTCATATGAACAATTGGAAAATATGTGAATCAATCGATGAAATCAATGAAAATTTTATAGTATAAATATTAACTTATAATTCTGATGGCACTATTGAACATACTATCATCTTTGATTACAAAGTATATGAGAAGATGCTCCTGAAAACCAGTAAAGATTTGTTTTTTTCAAGTGAGAAGATTTTAGGTGTAAATTATAAAACTATTGAAATTACAAAATGTTTTAAAGTTTTATCTGTAGGTTGCAGGTAAATTTGTGATTGACTTGAAGAAACATGTTTTCTCTTATGGACTACTATGGTGAAAAGTCTATTTAAAAAGATTAGTATAAGAACTCAATAGTACTTTAATTACAAAGTCGACATAGAGGAAATATTTTAAATGTCTGTTGTCATTTAATGGGTATCTATCATAAAAAATAATATAATATGACTAAATAAAATATTAAAAATACATTTTAAAGTCATTTCTCGGACTCATCAAGAACATTATTTTTACTTTTACATATTTAATTTAGATGAAGATAATTTTGTTAGATAAACTATGAACATTTTGGATTGGACTCATTGGAGATATCAAACTCTTTAGTCAAACATGTTTTTGGCAAACCATATGCTAGATTTAGGTATCTTATTTTTTCTAAAATATTTAAATCAATTTCTCTATAAGTAAACTAAAGTTTCTAAGACCTTATCTTTTTCCATAAGTACATTTTTGGTAGCTATGATGCCAAACATTATCGGGCAACTTCATTGGGCTAGAGAATGCCCAGATAGCTGTTAAAACATTACTTCTGTCTGCATATATGACTGAATTCTGGGAAAATCAGTAGACTGAGTAAAGAAGATTACACTCACTAATGTAGGTGGCCATTATCCTATCTGTTGAGGACATGAACAGACAAAAGAAGGGGGAATTTGCTCTCTGCTTGAGCTGGGACATCCATCTTCATCTGCCCTTGGACATTGACACTCCTGGTTCTCAGACCTTCAAGCATAGATCAGGACTTTCACAATTAGCTCCCTTGGTTCTCTGGCTTTCAGGTTTGGACGAGAATTATATCCCTGGCTTCCTTGGGCCTCCAGATAGCAGATGGCAGATTGTGAGATTTTTCAGCCACCTTAATCACATGAGCCAAATCCTCATAATAAATATCTTTCTTTGTATTTGTCTATGTATCTGATTGGTTTTGTTTCTCTGGAGAATTCTGACTAATACAGACTTAGTATTGATAGTGGGCTTCTAGGAGAGCAGAGTTTTAAGAATGAGTTTCCTGAATTGGCTCTTGGGTTTCTGGAATTGATTCTCCAATATAGTTATATTTAAAGATGCTAATGATTCCATTTCCAGTAGTAAAGACCACTGATGGTCTGTGGTGTGTAATGTTTATAGAGATAACCAAAATATTTGCATTTGATATTCCTAATCAACCACTTTCAAGAACCAAGGAGCTAAATGATTATACAGTATTTTCAAACATCATTAACAAAAAGCAATACCACATTCCAATAGGAATTGTAATGATTAGTGCCATGATGAAGGGCTTAAAAGATGCAGAGTTGGTGATTCCCACCACATCCTCATTCAACTAACCTGTTTGGCCTGTGCAGAAGATAGATGGATCTTGGAGAACGAGAGTGGATTATGTCAGCTTAACCAGGTGGTGACTCCAATTCCTGCTGCTGCTGTACTAGATATGAATTCATTGCTCAAGCAAATTAATACATCCACTGGTACCTAGTATACAGCTATTGATTTAGAAAATGCTTATTTAGTTCACAGAAACCTTTTCTTTTCACAAGATATCACATTAGTCTGTTACCTTGGTGACATTATGCTGACTGAATCTAGTAAGCTAGAAGTAGCAACTACTATAGACTTTATTGATGTTTTCCAGCATGTTAGAGGTTGGAAAATAAATTCAACAAAAATTCAGAAGCATTATACCTTAGTGAAATTTCCAGGAGTACAGTGGAGAGGGGCATGTACAAATAATCCTTCCAAGGTACAGAATAAGTTGTTGAATTTGGTCCTTCCTACAACCAAGAAGGAAACACAATGCCTCATGGGCCTCTTTATATTTTTGAGGCAACATATTCCTCAGTTGGGTGTGTTACTCTGGCTCATTTATCAAGTGATCCAAAAAGCTACTAGTTTTAAATAGGCCCAGAAAGATAAAAGGCTCTGAAGTAAGTTGAGCCTGTTCTACAACTTGCTCTGCCATTTGAGTCATATGATCCAGTAGATCTAGTGGTGCTTAAAGTGTCAGTGATAAGTAAGAATGGTGTTTAGAGACTTTGGCAGGCTTCTATAGGTGAACTGTAGCACAAGCCTTCAGGATTTTGAAACAAGGCCCTGTCATTATTCACAGATCACTACTTTCCTTTTGAGAAACAGCTGTGGACTGCTACTAGGCCCTGTTAGAAACTGAACACTTGCCTATGGGCCACCACATTACAATATAACCTGAGCTACTCATCATGAACCAGAGTTTACCTGACAAATCACTTTATAAATATGGCTGTGCACAGCAGCACTCCATCAAGTGAAACTGGTATATATGTGATTGCGCCCAGCAGATCCTGAAGTCACAAGAAAGTTACATCAAGAAGTGGCCCAAATGTTCATGGTCTCCTCTCCTTCTACACTGCCCTCTCTCTCCCAGTCTGTACCTGCAGCCTCATGGGAAATTCCCTATGATCACTTGACAGAGAGAAGACTCAAGTCTAGTTATAGATGATTGAGCACAATATGCAAGCAATGTACCAAATTGGACAGCTGCAGCTCTGCAGCCTCTCTCTTGGATATCCCTGAAGGAAAGTAGTAAAGGGAAACCCTCACAGTGGGCAGAAATTTGAGCACTGCACCTGGTCATGCCATTTGTTTGGAAGGAGAAATAGCTAGATATGTAATAATATACTACTCATGGGCTGTACCTAATGATTTGGCTGGATGGTCAGGAACTTGGAAGAAACATAATTGGAAAAATGGTGCCAAAGAAATTTGAAAATGAGAGATGTGGGTAGACCTCTCTGAATGGACAAAAATGCATGCAGATATTTGTTCTATATGAAGGCTCACCAAAGGGTAACCTCAGGAGAGGAAGATTTTAATAATTATTGAATAGGATGACCTATTCTGTGGATACCAGGTCAATTTATTTCTCCAGTCACCCCGTCACCACCTCATGGGTTCATAAACAGAAGTGAACATGTTGGCAGCGATGGAAGTTATACATGGGCTCGGCAACATGGACTTCTACTTAAAAAGGCTGATCTGGCTATGGCCACTGCTCAGTGTCCAGTTTGCCAACAGCAGAAACCAGCATTGAGCCTCTGATGTGGCATCATTACCCAGGATAATCAGCCAGCTATTGGGTGGCAGGTTGACTACACTGGACTGCCTCCATCATGGAAGGGGCAGTGTTTTGTCCTTGCTGAAACATATATTTACTCTAGATACAGATTTGCCTTCTCTGCACATAATGCTTCTGTCAAAACTACCATTCATGAACTTATAGAATGCCTTATCTACTATTACGGTATTTCACAAAACATTGCTTCTAATAAAAAAAATCTCACTTCACAACCAAAGCAGTGATAGAATGGTGGAACAGCCTTTTGAAGACTTGGTTACAGTGCCAGCTAGTTGGCAGTCACTTTCAGGACTGAGCCAAGGTTCTCCAGAAGGCAATCTATACTCTAAGTCGATGTCCTATATATTGTGTTATTTCAATGATAGCCAGGATTCATGAATCCAGAAATCAAAGGGTAGAAATAGGAGTAAGACCACTCACTGTTTATTACCTCTAGTTAGTTGGTTACTTCACTAACCCACTATCAAATATTTACTGCTTGTTCCTGTGACTTTCTGGTCTGCTGGCCTAGAGGTTTTAGTTCCAGAGGGAGGATGCTTCCACCAGGAAACACAACAATAAACCCACTGAACTGGAAGTTAAGACTACCACCTGGCCACTTTGGGTTCCTTGTGTCTGAATCAGCAGTCAAAGACGGTAATTACTGTGTCAATGGGGGTGACTAACCTATAGAAGTAGAGAGATACTATTTTCAGATAAGATAAAAAAAGAGTGTCTCCATTTTTATTTTGGTGGAATTTTCTGAACAACTTTGCTGTCAAGAATTAATGAATTATTCACTGAAGTTTAGATAAATTTTAGAAAAATAAATAAGGAAGATATTCAGAAAATGTATACTTACTAATGTTCAGAAGTACATCATTTATTTAATTCCAATAGAATACTTTTTAGGGGTTATATCAAATGGACGGAGCTAATTTCTTAAAATAACACAATTTTAGAACCATTCGAAGCTAGGTGCAGTGGCTAATGTTTGTAATCCTAGAAATTTGGGAGGCCAAGTGGGGAGGATTGCTTGAGCCCAGGAGTTCACGACCAGCCTGGACAACATGGCAAGATCCTATCTCTACAAAATAAAATTTAAAAACTGGCTGAGCGTGGTGGTGCATGCCTCTGGTCCCAGCTAATCAGGAGGCTGAGGGAGGAGAATTGCTTGAACTCTGGAGGTTCAAGCTGAAGTGAGCCATGCTCACTGCACTCCAACCTAGGCAACAGAGCTGTTTCAGACCCTGAGACAAGAAAAAACAAAAAAAGAGATTAGAACCATTAGGGATCTTACAAATCAATTTGTTTAACTCACTAAGTCCTCTCACTTTTTCAGATATAGGACTTCGACATTATGCAAACAGTGTCAGTCTGAGAGTAGAATCTGTCTCACTGCACCAGAGCATATGAGTTGAATGTATTTTTTAAATTTTATGAATATATACCAGTATTAACATCCCAAGTATATGAAAATCTGTCCTTAAAAATTATCATTTATTATGTATTAATATTCTCATTGTTTTATTTTATCCAGAAGAGTTTAGAAGGAGAATTTAACCTGGATGTATGCTTGATAATAAAGAGCTGTCCATTGGAGACATTGTTATCTTTTGCTGTATTAAAAATATTGAATGATTGAAAAAATAAATAACCCCACTAGCCTCACGGAAAACTCTTGTGACTTTTGTGACTGATGCAATGTTGAATTGACTATGTGTTTTCTTTGAGATTTGTTAAATTGCTAGTGTTATTGTCTGAATCTTCAGTCTTACTACTCAAATGCAATAGTTATCTTTTATGGCAATTAGACTAAATTATTTCAAATCTCTCCAGACCTGAGAATAATAATTAAATGTGAAATATTGCTTTTGCATACTTCATGGTATTAGCTACTAAGAGTCACAAGCAAATTTTTCCTTTTTTTTTTTTACAGTAGAACTTTTTCTTGTTCCTTTGTCTTTTTAAATACAGTTAATTTTTAATAATCTTTTCATTTTTAATGTTTTATGCGTACATAGTAGATATATATATTTATGGGGTACTTGAGATGTTTTGATACAGGCATGCAGTGAGTAAGAATCACATTACAAAAAATGTGGTATCCATCCCCTCAAGCATATATCCTTTGTGTTTCAAACAATCCAATTATACACTTTTAGTTATTTTACAATGCACAATTAAATAATTATTGACTATAGTCACCTTGTTGTGCTATCAAATACTAGATCTTATTCACTCTATTATTTTTGTTCCCATTAACCATCTTCCACTCTTCCCCCTGCCACCCCGACCCCCATCCCTCACTACCCTTCCCAACTTCTGCTGTCTATCTCCATGGGTTCAATTGTTTTGATTTTTGGATAGATCCCAGGAATAAGTGAGAACATATGATGTTTGTCTTTCTGTACCTGGCTTATTTCACTTAACATAATGACCTATGTTTCATTCATGTTTTGGCAAATGACTGAATCTCATTCTATTTTATGGCTGAATAGTACTCCATCGTGTTTAAGTATCACATTTCCTTTATCCATTCGTCTGTTGATGGACACTTAGGTTGCTTCCAAATATTGGGTATTGTGAACAGAGCTGTAACATAATATATAGATTTCCTGTCTTTTGAATATACAACTGGCAGTGGAATTGCTGGGTCATATTATAGCTCTATTTTTAGTTTTTTTGAGGAACCTCCAAACTGTCCTTTATAATGGTTGCACTAACTTACATTCCCACCAACAGTACATGAGAATTCCCTTTTCTCCACATCCTTGCCAGCATTTGTTATTGCCTGTCTTTTGGACAGAAGCCATTTTAACTGGGATGATAGTGAAACCATCAGGGTTCAGACTTTTCTTTCCTGGGAGACATTTTATTATGGCTTCAATTTTGTTATTGTTCTATTCAGGTTTTGGATTTCTTCTGGTTCAATCTCAGTAAGTTGTATGTATCTAAGAATTTGTCCATTTGCTCTAGATTTTCCAATTTATTGGCATATAGTTGCTCACAGTAGTCATTAATGATACTTTGAATTTCTGCAGTATCAGTTGCTATGTGTCCTTTTTCATCTCTGATTTTATTTATTTGGATTCTCTCTCTCTTTTTTTGTTAGTCTGTCTATAGCTTTCTTAATTTTAACTTTTCAAAAAGCAAATTTTTGGTTTCATTGATATTTTCTATTGTTTTCTTATTTTCAATTTCATTTATTTTTGCTCTGATCTTTATTATTTCTTCTGCTACATTCTCAGCTTGGTTGCTGTTGGCATACCGAAGGGCTACTGATTTGTGTACATCAATTTTGTATCTGGAAACTTTGCTGAATTATTTTCTCAGTTCTAGGAGCTTTCTAGAGGAGTCTTTAGGATTTTCTAGGTAAACAATCCCTATTCAACAAATGATGCTGGGGTAATTGGCAAGCTACATGTAGGGAATGAAACTTTGCCTCATCTCTCACCTTATTAAAAATATCACCTAAAGGTGGATGAAGGACTTAAATCTAAGACCTGAAACTATACAAATTCTAGAAGATAACATTGGAAAAACCCTTCTACACATTGGCTTAGGCAAAGATTTCATGACCAAGAACCCAAAAGCAAATGCAACAAAAACAAGATAAATAGTTGAGACTTAATTAAACTAAAGAGATTTTGCATGGCAATAGGAACAGACAGCAGAGTAAACAGACAACCCAAAAAGTGGGAGGAAATCCTCACAATCCATACATCTGACAAAGAACTAATATCCAGAATTGACAATAAACTCAAACAAAGTAGCAAGAAAAAAAATCTCATCAAAAAGTGGGCTAAGGACATGCATAGACAATTCTCAAAAGAAGATACACAAATGGCCAACAAACATATAAAAAAATGCTCAACATCACTAATGATCAGGGTGGAAATCAAAACGGCACAATTTGGTACCACCTTACTACCGCAAAAATGGCCATAATCAAAAAATTTTTAAAAATTTAGATGTTGGTGTGGATGTGGTGAACAGAGAACACTTCTACACTGCTAGTGGGAATGTAAACTAGTACAGTCACTATGAAAAAAATGTGGAGATTCCTTAAATAATTAAAAGTAGAACTACCCCATTTGATCTGGCAATCCCACTACTGGGTATCTACCTAGAGGAAAAGAAGTCATTTTAAGAAAAAGATACTTGCACATGCATGTTTACAGAAGCACAATTCACAGTTGCAAAAATGTGGAATCAACACAAATGCCCATCAATCAATGAGTGGATAAAGAAACTGTGGTATATACATGATAGAATACTACTCAACCATAAAAAAATAATGAATTAATGGCATTCGCAGCAACCTGGATAAGATTGGAGACTATAATTCTAAGTGAAGTAACTCAGGAATGAAAAGCCAAACATTGTATGCTCTCACTCATAAGTGGGAGCTAAGCTATGAGGATGCAAAGGCATAAGAATGACAAAATGGACTTTGAGGACAGGGGGGAAAGGGTGGGAAGAGTGTGAGGGATAAAAGAGTACAAATTGAGTGCAGTGTATACTGCTCAAGTGATGGGTGCACAAAAAATTCACAAATCACCACTAAAGAACTTACTCATATAACCAAACACCAAACACCACCTGTTTCCCAATAACTGATGGAAATTTTAAAAAATAATTTTATTGTGAATAGTGCTGCAATAAACATACGTGTGCATGTGTCTTTATAGCAGCATGATTTATAATCCTTTGGGTATATATCCAGTAATGGGATGGCTGGGTCATATGGTACATCTAGTTCTAGATCCTTGAGGAATCGCCATACTGTTTTCCATAATGGTTGAACTAGTTTACAATCCCACCAACAGTGTAAAAGTGTTCCTATTTCTCCACATCCTCTCCAGCACTTGTTGTTTCCTGATGTCCTGATGTCCATCAGTGACAGACTGGATTAAGAAAATGTGGCACATATACACCATGGAAGACTATGCAGCCATAAAAAAGGATGAGTTTGTGTCCTTTGTAGGGACATGGATGCAGCTAGAAACCATCATTCTTAGCAAACTCTCATAAGAACAGAAAACCAAACACCGCATGTTCTCACTCATAGGTGGGAACTGAACAATGAGATCACTTGGACTCGGGAAGGGGAACATCACACACCGGGGCCTATCATGGGGGGAGAGGGGGGAGGGATTGCATTGAGAGTTATACCTGATGTAAATGACGAGTTGATGGGTGCTGTCGAGTTGATGGGTGCAGCACACCAACATGGCACAAGTATACATATGTAACAAACCTGCACGTTATGCACATGTACCCTAGAACTTAAAGTATAATAATAATAAAAAATAAAAAAATTAAAAAATAATAATAATTTTAAAAAATAATAAATAAATGCATCCTCTGTGGGAAGGCATCAGCAGTTTGGTCTGGTTTTGCCTTCTGTAATAACAGGGGCAACACTGATTTCAACGCCTCACAATTGCTGCCTCTCTCTCTCTTCAGTGCCCGGAAGTGCTCTCTGTACTTGGCTGCCTCTACTAGGGGATAGGGGAGGAGTGGCATCAGTGACTCAAGACTGTTTTTTTTTTTTTTTTAACCTCTTCAGTGCCTTATTCAGCCATATTAAGTTAAAACCAGGTGCTGTGAGTGTGCACCTGATTTTTGGTTCTTATGAAGGTACTTTTATGGTGTGTTGATAGTTGTTAAATTGGTGACTTTGTGGGAGTGGATGATCAGTGAGTCCTTGTATTTTGCCATCTTCCTCTGCCTCTCTCGCAGTGGTATTTAATATACTTTTTAAATTCATATTCTCTTTACAGTTTTATTCTTACTCTTTTTTACTATAGTATTCACACATTTTGGAAGCTTAAGGTCTGGTTTTTCATGCGTAGGTTTTCGATGACATTAAGCCACTACTCTTCAAAGAAAAAAAAAAAAACAATTGAAAGTTGCATCCTTGAAAGGCAAAGGTAGCATTCATTGCCACCTCCTACTCTACTATTCTGGAAGATACCAATTCCTTAACATGGCATTCCACAAAGAAGTTCAAAATGGCCTCAGTGACTTCTTAACATGGAAACACAGAGTACCCTTACTATCAGAGCTAGCAAGTTGCAATTATTTTGCTATCCTTGCATTTGACCTGTTTTCCATAATATTTTGTTGCAAATTTTTCTTCTTTGTAGTGTGCTTAAGAGACTGAGTTACTGTATACATGTATATTCTGCAATTACAAACACCAATGTAATTCAACAAAAGTCTTCAAAAATACTTATTCTGAGTTCTGTGTTCCAGTAGATACTGAAATATAAAGATGGACAGAATGTATCATGTCTCTTTCGGTGTTCATAGCACTGTATATGGATTTAGCATATGTCATTTGTCCTTGGAAAAATCCATTATGAATCATGAACCATAATGCCCTTTTTACAGATGAGGGCAGATTTCACATTAGCTCAAAATCACTGTTTTTAGTAACTGAGCTGGGATTTGCAAAGTCTGAATGATTCCAAAGTCCACCATGGGAATTCATTAAAACTTTTAAATACAATTTAAATATCCACTGAGCCCATGCAGTGCTTCCTCTCAATTTGCCCTCCTGTCACTCTAGCGGGTAAAAAATTTTGTGGTAACACAGAGCTTTTGCTGCAATGCTGTAAGGTATGAAATTGACAAAGGAAGTATATTTAATTTAAGTCCTAAAGAATGGGTGAGAGCCATTCTGGCAAATAACCTAGTAAAGAACAATAAGTAAACTCATTCATAGTTTAATTTATATGTTAATATACCAAGCAGTTATTTGTTGTCCTCAAATATTCTATGTCTGGGAATTCAAAGACAGTAGAAAATGTGACATTTATATAGGTGTTTAATTTTTTAAAAGCTTAATATAGATATAAGGGAGAATCTAGCAACTGAATCAAAGCTTTGGTTTGGGATCATACATTGAAAAAATTTTATGTATACCATACTAAAACATCTGAACTTAATTTTATAGGATAAAAAGAATCAACTGAGTATTTTATGTAAGGCAATGAAAAATTCATTTATACAGTGTTTCAGTTCCAAAATCATCACTGAAAAATTATAAGAAGCTAGACAAGTGGGTCAAAATGGTTATGTCATAACGTTCTCCTTTTAAAGTGTTAATTTTCCATGCTCCCCTGCTGTGAGGGTAAGAGTGATAATTTATTGGAAATTATTTTGAGTTTTTAAGAAAGCTTTTCAAGGTGTTAAGATTTTTAGTCACATGTTTAAGCAATGGAAGCAATGTGTAAGTTTATCGTAAAAGTTAAATACAGTTGAAAATTCTCCCTGAACCTTTCATTCACCTCTGGCTTTGACTCATTTCCTCTGTTCCTCTTCACAGAAAGACTCTTCAAAAACTTACCCATAATCACTCTGTATACCTCTTCCCTTCCAAACCTTTGCATGCTTATTATGTAGGAGGACCCATCAACAGCATGTGACCCAGTCTTCCTCTTTTAGACATGCTTTTTCCTTTGCTTCTTAGGATTCTGCTAGAATTGCTTCTACTCTTACTCTATTAACTATTTCTTCTTCATCTCCTTTGATGGTCCATATCTACATGACCCACAGCAAATGAAGAGATTCATTGCCTAGACTCTGTACCTCTCCTTTCTTAACACCCTGCTCCTCTCCTCCAATTTCCTCTCCTATATTCTTTACTCCTTTCTTCTCCTTCTTGGAGCAGCAAATCCAACCACTTGCTTATTCATTATTTCCAACAAATGTTTATTAAGCACATATTCTACTGTAGGGGCATAAAGGTATATTGCCTTTCTTCACCATCAAAAGAGTTACAACTGACATGCCTATTTAAAAAGACAGATTAACAAGAGAAAAACATAACAAATTTCTTGGCTTTTCTTTTTTTCACAATCCAAACAGACAATTTTATTCTGCTGACCTGAATTTGGAAGGCAGAGGATAAAGAGAAATGTTTACATTTGATTCTCAACTGAACATTAGAGGCAGGGATCTGGGAGAGCTGACCTTTGTAAAAATGTCTTAACCTTTTGGTGGCTTTTTGTCGGTTGTCCCAGGATCTCATCTGCAGGCTCTGGAGTGAGTC
Organism: Theropithecus gelada; assembly: GCF_003255815.1. Taxonomy (NCBI): domain Eukaryota; kingdom Metazoa; phylum Chordata; class Mammalia; order Primates; family Cercopithecidae; genus Theropithecus; species Theropithecus gelada. Next base: position 46,720,502 of record NC_037679.1, on the reverse strand, counting down.
AAGTGTTCAGCTGCTCCACGCTGGGCACCAGAAACTGTAGGGATGGAACGATGTCATAACTTTTCTCACCATCATAAGGGTCACAGCCAACATTTCTCTAACAAAAGACAGCCAAACAAGAGAAAAGCATAACAAATTTATTCAATTACAGTTTTATGTGACATAGGAATCTTAAAAAACAAAGATTCAAAGACCTAGTGAAAACTGTTTATTTGTATACTTAGGCTCAATGAAGAACACATAGTCACGCAGAAATGTGATTGAACAAAAGGATATGATCTAATGATAACAGACTGAAGTGGGGACACCTAGAAAGGCCTGTTCATACATTTTTTGGCCTCTCTGTGTAGCATTCCTCCTTTCCAGGCATGGCACAGAACCAGTCCGGAATGTGAGTTTTCAAGGGAGAAGGGAGAGAGTGAACTTTCCAGATTTTATGACTTGCTTTGGGGAAGAAGAGTTCTAGTTTCTATGACTTGCTTCGGGAGATAAAGAAGGGTGAGAGAGAGGAGGGCAAGAGAAGATCAGAGAAACCTTGCTTCTGAGGTTTTTTCCCTGACCTTCAGTTCAAACTACTCAGGATGCCAAGGTACATACTTCAGGGTGTTGCTTTTCTGAGCCCTGACACTACAAATGAACAGAGTCCTGTCCTTCTTGAATTTATGTGTATATAGGAGAGAGAGTAGATTAATAAACACCTAAAACATATAGAATGTCAGATGAAGATAAGTGCTATGAAAAATTAAAGTTGGGAGTGATATAGGCAATGTTATAAATGCTATGAGGAAGGTGGCAAGGGAAGGTTTCTTGGAGAGGGTGATATGTCAGCAAAGATCTCATTTATATGGGAAATCTAGAAAAAAAATGTTCAAATATATAGACATAGAGAATAAATAGTGATTATCAGGGTTGAAGTGAAGGAGAGTAAATGGGAAAATGTAGGTGAAAGTATACAAAGTAGCAAATATGTAGTATGAACAAGCTGAAAGATCTAATGTTCAATCTGAGGACTGTAATTAATAATAGTGTATTATATTTAGGACTTTTGCTAAATGAGTAGATTATAGTTGCTCCTGCCGCAGGAGTGAAAAATGTTCAACTATGTGAAATAATGGCTATGTTGATTTATTCCACTTTAGTAACCATTTTTACTATATGTGTATATGTATATCTATATCTATCTATATATATATCATATAGCATCATGTTGTATACTTTACACACAATAAGATTCATTTTAGAAAAAAGACTTTAGAAAATGAAAAAGACATAAAATCTCTCTGGGCAGAGGTAGCAGCAAGTTTGATAGCTTTGTGCTGGATAGAGAAGGAAATAGGTATATGAGAGCCATGTGGAATGGTGAAAAGATGATAGAACAAATGCATTTTATGTCCTGACTGAATCAAAAAATTATAGCCATTAAGATAATAGAGAGAATGCTTTAAAAACATGGGAGATTGTATACAGTAAGACTTAAAAGTTATAGAAAGAATATAGTGATTAAAAATGACCAGGTCTATGGTATAAAATAGGGAAATATCATATGTATTATTCTACATTATGATAATAGAAACACAGCTGAAGCAGGAGGGAGGAAAAGATCATTGGAGTAAAGAAACATTGAGATACCTGATGCAAGGCATTGCAATGCCAGGATATTGAATAAATCATTCATGAGGATAAAGAAATCTCTAAGAATTCTGACAGGATTAATGTAGAAAGAAGATTAGGTGCTAAACTCTTCAAAGACTGCGGGAGAATAACTCTAGGGTATGTAGAAGTCTGTAACAAGGAGAGTAAATAAGAAGGGATGCGTTTAGGTACTCCTCCTTAAGAACAAAATTTAAGGAGAAGGGCTTCAAAAAACTCAATGAACAAGATGAAGACTACTTTGATACTATTTTAAAAATCAAAATTAATGAAAAATGACAAATGAAATATTAAAATTTTAAATAAAGACAGCATCATAGTAGGTAGGATATTCTGCTGATGATTTGAGGTTCAAAGACTGAAATTCATGCCTATAAATATTAACCAGAGGTAGCTTCCTTGAGTTTTTCAAATGTGTATTCATCTCTCCATTTGTATGTCTGCATCTCCAACCTAAAACGGCCAAAATTTAACCACCAACTCCCACTTTACCCTCTCCTGCTTCTCTTCCAAGCTTCCCAAACTCAGTGACTGGAAATTTTGTTGTTCCTGTTTCCCATAGCATAAACTATAGTGTCGTAGTTAAATTCCTTGTTTTCCCTCAGAACTTCCTCCTATCAGCAAATTCTCTAGTCTTTCCCTGATAACTTCTGTCAGATTTCCAGCCACTTTTTTTGCACTTTCACTACTCTCATCCTAGAATATGCAAACATTGTTTTCCCGCTGGATTGTTGCAATAGCTTCGATTCTGGTCTTCAATAGCTTCGTCCTTCCTAGGCTCCCTAGCAGGTATTCTCTAGCCAGCAGTTAGAGTGATCACTGTACTATGGAGTCAGATCTACCCAGACCTTCCAAAGGATTCTCATATTTCTCAGAACAAAAGTCAAAACTCTTACATAGTCCTATTTCTCTGGCCCCCAGCTATCTTTTCAATCTCATCTATGAAATTTTTCCTCATTCATTGTGCTACAAGCACACCGGCCTCTTGTGTGTTCTTCAACACATTATGCAGGGCCTTTATACTTGGCTTTTCCTTCCGACCTACAACACTGTCCTCTCAATATCCATATGGCTCACTACTCATGTGCATCAAGTTTCTCTTCACGTATTATCTTATTACATAGTTATCTGGTTTAATCTGATCATCTAGATTGGTTGAAAACAGCATCACCCCATCACTCTCTATCACCCATTTTCCTCTCCATTTATCTTGCTTGACCTTATCATAACCCAACTTAAGTACTTATTTGTCTGTTATCCTATAATCCACACCAACGTGTGGTATGTCTGTTTGTTTACTGCTATAGCAGCACTGCCAAGAACAATGTTTGGCAGATACTAGTTGCTCAATACATATCTGTGAATAAGTTAGTATATTAATAAATATAGTACTCAATCTTTAAACTGTTACCAAATATAATTAGATTGAATTTAAAACATATTTGAAATCTACATTTGAGAAACATCGAATATGTTTCTATTTTCAAATTTAAGTCTGTTGATTAAAATATTTTATTGTGAAAAACAAATTTAATTATTCCAGAATAGCATCACTATGGAAAATATAGAGCAATAGAACTAAACTGTCTGAAAACAGTTGAAAAACACCTAATATTTAAACATTTCTTCTATCCTTTTTACCTTTCATAATATGAATCTGATTTCTTTTCAAAATTAGACTTAAAACTAGTCAAGCATGTTAGCATAATATGCTATTTAGAATAGCCCAATTATTTTATACCAAATTCTAAACTATATTTCAAGAAAATAATTTCAGTGTTGTCTCTAAAAGCCTATCAACTGAAATTTCAATACAAAACTGATCAGGTGTTTTTACCTCAATCAAAAAGGCTTCAGCGTTCATAATAAGAGTAATTTATTTTCTTATTTATATAACCTGCATTGCTTTATTTCACTTTATAAAATAATGTCAAAAAACAACCCTCCAAGACAAATATTATAATGTAGTAATTTCGGGAAAAAATAGTGGCTTAACAGCCTTCTTCACTTTATATACAGGTGTACAAACTTCTTACTGCATTTTTCATTTACTATTTTGAAAATTAATGGCTTTATTTTTTTTCTTTGACTTCTGTGTTGAAATCTCTTTATACTATGAGATTTCTATTTGAACTTTACTTAGTGAGATTCTTATCATCAACAAGTATTGTTAAATTGGTAGAAGAGAAGCAGAAACAAACAAAAAGATAACCACTTGTGGAGAAATTCTAGCACATCTTTTGTCAAATAACAAAATGTGACACTCTCCCAAACTCCTTATGTCACATTGCAGGCTGAAGTTACCTAGCTTCTCTCTAAACCAGAGACAAAGGGGACAGAATAATGGTACTTAAGAAAAAGAAAAGCAACAGTGAGATATGTATACAAGTCTGTATCTAGAGAGTGATTTTGGGTGAGGTAAGAAAGCGAAACTAAATGATGAAAATAGTATAATCTTCCTTCTTCTTCCTCTCCTGGAAGAAGACAAAATTGGACAGACAAAATTGTTGTACATAGCTTTCATGGGGAGATAATCTGGGAGCAGAATACCTTGCTAAATAAAATCATCCCATTTTATTATAGATATATTGTCTCACTTAAGAGATTCTGCTTAATTTTAAACTCATGTAAATGAAGTAGCAACTTATTTAAAGAATTATACATTTCCTTATCCAAACTGTAAAGTGATTTTATTATTTATGGACCATATGTTGATTTTTTTTCTTTTAAATTTCATATGACTTAGTAACTGAGTGATTTTGTAACCTGAGGTTTGGAGCCCCAATTACAAACTCTTCCGGCGTTTCGTGCCCTAAAGGAGTTTGATATTTGAAAGGTAGTCTAATCCTGCTTTCCCCATGAATACCTACTATTTCCCTCAAAACACATTACCATTTTGAATATTTCCCTGAGGTTTTGATCAAAGTTTCAGTATTTGACTGGTACTGAAATCAGGTGTGATATTCTTCCTTGCCACCCAGGGAAGCTTTTTGGAAAATTAATTATATTTTACTCTGCTTTCATAATGATGTTTACATACATACAAAAACCTCTCAAAGACATAGTAAGCTCCCAAATACTGAGAGATGAATGGTTTCTGAAGGCCTATATTCAGAAAAGAAAATAGCGTAAATTGAGTATGCATTCTGATAGATAACTATTCTAGTTTCTTTATATATGATAGCACTGATCAATAAGAAATTTCTATGGGTAAGCAATGATCATTTTTATTCTCTCTATTGTTTCTGTATTAGTCCATTTTCATGCTGCTGATAAAGACATACCCGAGACTGGGCAATTTACAAAAAAAAAAAAAAAAAAAAAAAAAGATTTACTAGATTTACAGTTTCACGTGGCTGAGAAGGCCTCACAATCATGGCGGAAAGTGAAAGGCATGTCTCACATAGCGGCAGACAAGAGAAGAGAGCTTGTGCAAGGAGACTCCCATTTTTAAACCATCAGCTCTCATGAGACTTATTCACTATCATGAGACCACCACGAGAAACACTTGCCGCCATGATTCCATTGCTTCCCATGGGGTCCCTCCCACAACGTGGGAATTCAAGATGAAGTTTGTGTGGGAGCATAGCTAAACCATATCCGTTTCTAATCAATATTATTCTCCTTTTTTCATGTGTGATAGCACTGGATAAATAAAACATCTCTATGATTAGGCAATTATTATTTTTGTTATGCTCATTGTTTTAGATAAGGAAATAAAGGTCCAATGTGAAAAAAAAGCTTGAAATAAAAATTGCCTGAGTCCTGGGATATCATGACATCAAGTTGATTACTTTAGAATACCTAAATCATTGTGATCATTTGGCCTTTACATCTTCCGTTTTGAAGAGAATACAAAGAGGAAAAGTTCAAGGACTTGTAGAATATAATCATGGCAATTATAGAAAACACTGTAAGACAAAACAAAGGTATTGGGTAGGATAAACCGAATAGAAAAAAAAAGATGCAACCATTGTTCTTACTGCTCAGTCTTTTCTCCAACAAATCATTCTGAATAAAACTGCCAAATTCTTTTTCTAAAGCATGTCGATTTCAGCTCCCACTCGGACAGACAGAGCAGTGTGTGGAGGCTCGCATGGTAAACTTTTGCTCCAGAGCAACTACAGGTATACAGTAGAAAATCCATGAGAACCCACAAACCCTCTGAAGGAAGCAGATTGCTCCTGCAGGACCTGGGACACTCCCCAAATACTGCGCTGTTATCCATGGCTGAGAGACCCTCAGATAGTTCACATCACAGGACTCTGTGCAGACAACCCCCAGTACCGGCCTGGAGACTGGTAGACTTGCTGGGTGGCTAGATCCTGAAGAGAAATAACAATCACCACAGCTCAGCTCTCAGGAGGCCACATGCTTAGGAAAATGGGGAGGGTAGCACACTAACGAAACTCCCTGTGGGACAAAATAATCTCAACCACAGCCTTGAGCCCTAGACCTTCCCTCTGGCAGAGCCTACCCAAATGATAAGGAACCAGAAAACCAGCTCTGGTAATATGGAAAAACAAGATTCTTTAACACACGCCCCCCCACCCCCCAAAAAAAATCACACTAGCTCACCAGCAGTGAATTCAAACCAAGAAGAAATCCCTGATTTACTTGAAAAAGAATTCAGAAGGTTACTTATTAAGCTAATCAGGGAAGGACCAGAGAAAGGTGATGCCCATTGTAAGGAAATAAAAAAAAAATAATAAAAATAAAATGATACAAGAAGTGAAAAGAAAAATCTTCCATGAAATAGAATAAATAAAAGACAAAACATCAGGAAACAATGGACACACTTACAGAAATGCAAAATGCTCTGGAAAGTCACAGCAATAAACCGAACAAACAGAAGAAAGAATGTCGGAGCTTGAAGACAAGGTTTTTGAACTAACCCAATCCAACAAAGACAAAGAAAAAAGAATAAGAAAATACGAACAAAGCCTCCAAGAAGTCTGGGAGTATGTTAACGAACAAACCTAAGAATAATCAGCGTTCCTGAGGAAGGAAAGAAACCTAAAACTGTGGGACATATATTTGGGGGAATAATCGATGAAAACTTCCCCGGCCTTGCTAGAACCTAGACACACAAATATAAGAAGCTCAGAGAACACCTGGGGATTCATCGTAAAGAGATCATCACCAAGGCACCTTGTTGTCAGGTTCTCTAAAATTAACACAAAGGAAAGAAAAAATAATCTTCTAGCCCATCAAAAGGTGGGCTAAGGACTTGAATAAACAATTCTCAAAAGAAGAAATACAAATGGCCAACAAACATATTTAAAAAATGGTCAACATCACTAATCAGGGAAATGAAAAACAAAACCACAACATGGTACCAGCTTACTCCCACAAAAATGGCCATAATCAACAAATTTTTAAAAAATAGATGTTGGTGTGGATGCGGTGAACAGGGAACACTTCTACACTGCTGGTGGGAATGTAAACTAATACAACCACTATGGTAAACAGTGTGGAGGTTCCTTAAAGAATTAAAAGTAGAACTACGCCATTTGATCCAGCAATACCACTACTGGGTGTCTACCCAGAGGAAAATAAGTCATTATATGAAAAAGATACTTGCACATGCGTGTTTATAGCAATAAAATTCACAATTGCAAAAATGTGGAACCAACCCAAATGATGCTCATCATTCAACAAGTGGATAAAGAAATTGTAGTCTATCTATCTATCTATCTATCTATCTATCTATCTATCTATCTATCTGAATGATTCATTCCAATTTCATCCAGGTTGCTATGAATGCCATTAATTCATTCCTTTTTATGGTTGTGTAGTATTCCTATATATATATATACACACACACACACACACACATATATATATGGTATATTGGTAAATCTCTCTATTCTCATCTAATCTTTGTAATTTATTATCAAAATGTAATTTAAATCGAAATTTATTATCAAATTATCAAAATTGGGGGATCAAAAATCCATATATATATATATATATATATAACATTCTAAGTGAAGTAACTCAGAAATGGAAAACCAAACATCTTATGTTCTCACTCTTACGGGGGAGCTAAGCTATGAGGATGCAAAGGCATAAGAGTGGCACAATGGGATTTAGGGGTCCGGGGAAAGCTTGGGAAGGGTGTGAGGGATAAAAGACTACAAATAGGGTGTAGTGTATACTGCTTGGGGGATGGGTGCACAAAAATTTCATAGATCACCACTAAAGAACTTATTCATGTAACAAAACACTACCTGTTCCCCAATAACCTATGGAAAGAAAAAAAAATAAAATGTAAAAATAAAAAATAAAATGAAAACAACAACAAAAATAAAGCATGTCATGTTCCTGCACCAAAAAAAAAAAAAAAAAAAATCAATGGCTCAATATTGCCTTTTATTCTATGCTAATATTTACCACCATCTGTGTAACAAATACTTAATTGGTCTTTAAAATGCTTATTAGGCACCTTTATCAGCAAAAGAGAAAAATTAATGGAACACCACATCTACCAATATAATTATGCTTTTATTTATAAATTGTACACATGTACTGCTATTGTTAGTTAATAATTTAGTTCAAAATATGTATGTTGGCTGAGGTTCATGTTAAGCATATTTGACATACAATTATATTTCAAATAATTCTCAAGATAATTTTAAATATTTTGCTGTCAGTTTTTCAACTATTTAAAAACTAACAGAGATTTTTATAATTCCTTTATTTTTTTGAAGTGTACAAAGTTTTCAAAACAGTGACTATTTTCTCGTCTTTTTTAACAGGCAAAGTGTTGTAACAAAAGAATAATCTATATTTGTATTTTTAAATTTATTTCAATTTGATAAACTAATTTCTTCCTAACCTACAGAAAATAACTTACACTCTCTGAGTGATATTCAGTTTTCTAGTTTGTAAATTTGTTTGGAAAACTTTGCATTTTGATAATAAATTACAAAAATTAGATGACAATAGAGAGATTTACCAAAAAAGTAATAGTTGAAGCCATGTTTATAGTTTAAAAATGTAATAAAATCACAAGTAAAATTGTTGAAATAGAATAAAAAGAAATGCAGAAAACTAGAGCTGCAGTGAAATTAAAGGGAGAAGATAAATATATATATATTGCAATATTAAATTCTTAGAAATAGTTGTGTCCATTTAAATGTCATCTTAACATTTTAAATTTTATTTAGGCCTTAAACATCATCTAGTTCAGTCATTTTATGGTTGAGGAAACTCAGGAATCAACTGAATGAGTATATTGTCTAAGGTTAGATTTCTGGAGTCAGGTGCAGAAATCTAAATCTAGATCTTCTGAAGGCTAGTGCCATGTTCTTCCCAGTATACCACAAAGCCTTGTGTGAACTGAGAACTAAAGTTCAGAAAAAAGAAAACAAAAACAAAGCCATCATGATGTGATTTGAGACAAAAGTCACATAAATCATAAAATATATAAGAAGATAAATAGAAATTATGTGAATCAATGGTTCTCAACTGGGGATAATTTTGTCCCCTGAGGAATATGTGTTGATGTCTGGAGACATTTTTGATTGTGATAATTTGAAAGGTAGGGGTGATACTGGAATCTAGTGGGTAGAGGCCAAGGATGATGTCAAACACCGTAAAATGCACAAGACAACACACAACCAAGCACGAGCAAGAATTATCTGACCCAAAATATCAATAGTGCATCTCTCAAGAAACCCTGACATACATAAAAATGTAAACAAAGCAAGAAAACCCCTAATATTTACAGATGGAGGGGGTGAGGAAGAGAGAGAGATCATTAAAACACAAAGTGAAAACAACATGCAGATCAGAAAAACAAAAAGTGGAAAATGCACAATAAATAAGAAGTTACCTGATTTTATATATGCATATTAATACTTCCTTAGGGAAACCAAAAGTCTTCACCTATCACCAAGGACACTCCTCTACCAAAGAGGATAAACAATATTTCATCTAGATAAACAATGCTTTCCTCACTGGATGGCTGAAAGCAAAATGCTATTAAATGATATTACCTGAGGAAGAGTGAAGCTTTAAAATGATAACTTTCAAGTCAAACTTTGCTTTATGAAGAAGACCTGCGCAGAGATATGGTGTGTTCTTCTGAACTCTAATTATATCGGAAATGTTGTCAGAGCTTAATCTTCAAGGTTTTTTGCTGTTCAGAGATAGAAATGTTCTATTTTTCATTATTTGTGTGGTGTTTGTGTCTAGGTTTTGAATAATTTATTTTATTTCTTTGAGGAAAGTAAACATATTTTCAAGTTCAGCTTCACAGAATATATGGCTGCATGTATTTCAAATGAACTCTTAGACTTCCACCAAAACTATAAAGAATCAGAAGCAAAGAGATAAACTTACATAACAATAAGAATTGTGTGGCACTTGTTAAGTGATTTTGAGTCCCAGGAACTTTTCTGAGTGCTTTACAGGGCTAATTTATTAATATTCATATATAAGGTAGATAGCATTCACATTTAATACATGAGGAAGCTGAGGCACATGGAGACTGACCTGACCACAATGTCACTGAACTGCAGTGTGGGTAAGAATTTACATTCAAAATCAGAAAATCTGGTGCCAGAGCTCTCATTTCTAATCATAAGGATGCATATTCTTTGTCAAATTGTACCTGATTTATTCCCATCTCCCTTTAAATCTTATTAAAATTACAGAAAATTAAGTTTAAAAAGGAAGAAGAAATCATAACTGTCTCAGTTTATTTTGTGATATTTAAACAAAATATCTGAGACTGGATAGCGTATCAAGAACAGAAATTATTTCTCACAGTTCTGGGGGCTGTGAGAACTCCAAGATCAAGGTACCTGCAGGTCCAGTTGTCTGGTGAGAATTGCATCCCTCAGTGAGGACCAAAGCTATGTCCTCACATGGCAGAACAATGGAAGGGGAAAAAGGGGGAAAACTGCCTCAATTAAGCCCTTTTATTTATTTTTCTTTTATTTTAAATGTTTGTATAGATAGAGTCTCTCTCTGTTACTCAGGTTGGAATATAGTGGTGAGTTCATAGCTTACTGCAGCCTAGAACTCCTGGACTCAAGTGATCCTCCTGCCTTGAGGATCAAGGCAGCCTCAGCCTCCCAAGGAGCTGAGACTACAGGTATGCACCACCATGCCCAGCTATTTTTTTTTTTAATGTTTTTTAGAGACAGGGTCTCACTATGTTGCCCAGGCTCATACTGACCTCCTGGCTTCCAGAGATCCTTCTTCCTTGGCCTCCCAAAGTATTGGGATTACAGGCATGAGCCACTGTGCCTGGCCAAGCCCTTTTATAAGGGTACCTAATCCCACTCAAGACAGCAGAGCCCTCATGACTCCATCACTTCCCAAAGGCCACACCTCCCAATATCCTTGCATCCAGAATTAAATTTCATCATGAATATTAAAGTAGCAAAGATAGTTAAAACCATAGCAATAATTATACTGAAAACAGGAAAGAGTGTTATGAATGGAGTGACTTTTTTTTTTTTTTTTTGTAGAAATGGTCTCTCTCTGTTGCCCAGGCTGGAGTGCAATGGTGTGTTCAAAGCTCACTGCAGCCTCAGACTCCTGGGCTTAAGTGATCCTCCTGCCTCAGCCTCCTGAGTAGCAGAAACTACAGATATGTGCCACTATGCCTGGCTGATTTTTTTTTTTTTTTTTTGTAGAGATAGGGTTTCACTATATTGCCTAGGCTGGTCTTGAATTCCTGGCCTCAAGCAATCCTCCTGGGTTGGCCACCCTAAGCACTGGAATTACAGGTGTTAACCAAAGCACCTGGCTGGAGCAGACATTTTTAAGGAATTTCATGAAGAAAGCAAATTTAATATATACAGTTTGCTGAGAGGCTGAAAAAGTTAGATGAAAACCATAAACATTCATGAGAAATCTGTTGCAGAGGTCATAGCAGATATTCCCATTTTGGCCTTAAAGGAACTCTGAATTCAGGAGTCATGGAATACAGGAAGGGATGATTTTGCAATTTCAGATCTATTAGAGACTTAATACCTGGGAGTCATTATTTACTGCATATCTTATCAGTAAAACCTACTGCTCTAGCTGTCAAATATTTCCAGGTTACAACCAGTTGTCACCCCTGTAGTGTTGTCATCATCATCTCTTGTCTGAATTATTGTACCCTATGTCTCTCTTTTCAAAAACCCTTCAATGGCTTTGCATCTGACTCAGAGTGAAAGCCAATGTTCTCATAATGGCCCACCAGGTCTTCACAATTATACCATCCCCTACTCCTCTGATTTATTTATTTTTATTTATTTATTTATTTAGAGACAGTCTCTCTTTGTTGCCCAGGCTAAAGTGCAGTGGTACCATCTCAGCAATACAACCTCCAGCTCCCGGGCTCAAGAGATTGTCCTGCCTCAGTCTCCCACATAGCTGGGATTACAGGCGTGCACTACAACGACCAGCTAATTTTTGTATTTTTAGTAGACATGAGGTTTTACCATGTTGGCCAGGCTGCTCTCAAACTCCTGACCTCAAGTCATCCACCTGCTTCGGCCTCCCAAAGTGCTGGGATTGCAGGTGTGAGCCACCATGCCCAGCCTATTCCTTTTATTTTATTCCTACAGCTTTCACCTGAGTGTTTTGCTGCAGCCACTCAGCCTCCTTACTGTTAGCTGAACATGCCCAACCACTCCCATATTTGAATCTCTGAACTGATTTCTCTTCAAATAAAAACATTTAAATATTGAGGGAAAAAATGAAGTAAGGCATAGAGACAAAGACAGCTGGGAGAGTCTGTTGAAATTATGGTTATAGATAAAGTATTTGGGAGGCTTCAAAAGGAGACTTTTGAGGAAATACTTGAAGAAAGCCACATAGTTCCTTTCCTCACTTCTCCCAAGTATTTACTCAAAGATCTCCTTCTCTGTAAGGCCTTTCTTAACTCCTTTTTCTATAACTTTAATACTCTCCCCTAACTCTATCTGTCCCATTACCCTAATTTATTTTCTTTCTTAATACTTAAAAATTGTATTATAGTAGATATGTAATACAATATAAAATATTTATATAAATGTATTATAATATGTAATATATAATCATTAACATACTATGTATTTATCTTGTTTATTGTCTGTGTCTCCTCACTAGCATGTAAAATCCCTGAAGGCAGAAATTGTTAATATTAATTTTTACTTTAATATTTCTTGCTGTATCTTTGTCACCTGAAGTATAACATGACATATAGTAGGCAACCCATTAATTTTTTTTATATATAAAGAATGAATATCATAGGAGATTTTAGCCTAGTTGAAACCCCCTATTCCTCTGCCTACAGAGGTTGGTTGAAAGTAGAGTGCTTTGTTTCTAAAGTCCCAAGTTTTCTATCTTTAAAATGGTTAACTACCTGCTTGGGAGGAATCCTGGATGGGTATTAGGGCACATACAAAACAGAGAGAAATTACAGTGTCTTACGCATCTCTGTAATAAATATTCAGGAAAAGCACCAAATACAGCCTTATGATAAAGTAGCATAAATGAAACTCTCCATCCCCAGAGTGAAGATCTTTTTACTTCAAGCTTATAGAAAGTGGGTATTTTAACAAGTAATTTTATCAGTCTAACTTCCAGTTTGATGACTGTAAATGATCCAGAGGTAAGGGAGAACAGAAATCCGATGCCATTTTCGGTAAAAGTAGACAAAATTAACTCTTCCCCACAACCTTTATCAGCCCAAAATGTATGCAAGACCCACAACAGGCAATGAATTCTGAGCAATAGTGTTCAGGAGACAAAAGAGAAAAAGTGGCATGGCTGCAGCTATAAGAGAGAGCCATAAAGAATATTCCAAAAGGCAAGGAGCTCATTCTGACATGTAAAACCTTAATTCCTTATCTTTCATAACTGAAATGGTACCTGACTGGAGCCAGATATTTCCTTTGATGTGATTTGTTTCTAAAAACAAAGAGAATAAAGCTGGATCAGGAATTATACAAGCACCACACATGCATTGGTGAAGCTGATTTTTTTTTTAATCAGGCTACCTGGAATCAACTATTCTTAGAGGAGAAAAGTAAAACTGAAGAATTGCTAATGTTCAGCAATTTTATATTTCTTCAAACTACTAGATATTCTTAAGGATGTTTCTAAATTTGGAAAATGCCTTGAAAACCATGTAAAGGTAAAATATTAATATGTATTTACTTACATATTTGAATAAATTTTAACTATTGAAATTTAGCCAATGATTTATAAAAATCCCAATACCCCACTAATGTCCAAATGACAATAATAACAAAAACAACAAAAGAGGCATAAGATTGATTGGGACCATATGTGTATGAAAGGAGGGACTGGACAGAGACATCCAAGTGTGAAAACAACAAAGTGCTATATCTGAAGGACCAAGCTGACGAGCAGAAAGAGACCCACCACCATGCTATGTATGAGTGAGAATTCCCAATGGCTAGTGGTGGAAACTGGCTCACCAATTGTATGGGAAATGGAGAATCTAATGATTCCCTACCCCTCAACCCTGTATTCCATAGGCTACCAGCCACACATAATACTAGGCCCTTCCCAAACTCATCTCTCCAGGGGGATGTGCTGAATCTTATGTTGAAATGGTAACACCATGGGAAAATATCTCACCTCCTGTAATTCATGTTTAGATATTATTTTATATGATTTAGTGGCAAGATTTCTGTCATAGAGCTGTGCTTCAAAAGTATTTGAAGGCTGCTGATACTTTCCTTTTAGAAGAAATAACTAGGTATCAGTTTCTGTTCTCCTTTGAGTCCTCAGAAAATGATCATGGATCAGAAGGGCATACACAAAAAATGTCACCTCCCTTAAACAAGCCATTTTTCTTGTTTCTTAAGGAGGCGATGTCATCTAATTCCATATTTTCACTTCCTCCCTGGGGTAAATGGAGTAAGAACTCATATTCTAGCTTTATCCTGCCTCTCTACATTTTGACATAATATACAATTTATCTGGCATTCGTAAACATGTCTAAACGGGAGACCCAGGCTAAGAATTTACACTCCAAAGGTGTGAACTATGTTCTCTGACTTTTTGAATACCGCAGTTATACATTAATATTTATATTCTTTTAAAAATTATCAGATCATATAAGTATCCATATCATTAGTAATCAGTTTCCATTTCTAGAGAAATGTGGAAAATGTGGGCATTGTTTATTAATACACAGATACCTGATGAGAATCTCTAAGCAGAAATGGATAGAAGAATACGCAGGATTCGAGTTTCTGTCATTTTCACCCCTTTCTGGCTTCTTGAATCAATATACTTCATACACAGTTGTTTATGGACATCTATACATAAATGTATTCGTGTAGATAAAATTTTTCCTCCCTTTGACTTTTGCATGAAAGTTAGAAACCTCTGAAAATAGACTTGCCTCAAGCTTCTATGCATCTTTGAACTTTCATTTTCAAACTTTTCTTTTCAAAGGAGATTGACTTCAGTTCTGCTGGAATATTTTTACCCCTTTGTGACTGACTACCTCTTGGCTAGTTTTTCAGACTTTGTTTTTGTTCCCCTCTTTAAGGTTAGGTGTTTACTTTTAGAAGGATGACTCAGTTTCTTCCTTTGATTTTTCTCTTATTCCAAAATTACTGATTCACAACTACCTTCTCAATTAGGGTAGCTGACTTCTATGCCTTGTATCAGGTCAGCAGCACTCCTCCAGAGAAGCAGGGTCAGAGCCTGAAACTAAGGGAAAACTACATTTAAAAAAGTAATATTATACTAGGTACCCTGTTATAATTAAAACATCTTAAAGAACAAGATGGAAAATGTAGTTTTGCCAGCACCATGAAAGACCAGAAATGATGATTCACTTCAAATATTAGCTTCAGTAATAAAAGCTCACTTCATTTGTCCACAAATGACTTGTAGTAGGAATTTTTTAAATGATAAAAGTTAGTAGTTTAAGAAAGGGTCCTCAACAGTAGGTTGTCAGGCAAAGTGGGAGGGTGGAGGTTTGGAGTGGGAAAGGCATACAGGTGTAGCCAGAAAGTAAGCAAAGCTTTTGCAAAGAGATAAATAATTTGTAAATACAGATTTGTAATAGTTAATGTTAGGCTTTTAGCTGTGCTTAATATAGCATAATATCCTCTATCTATTACCCTTGCATCTTCAGTAATCATGTTTTACACAAAATGGCCTTGTGTGAGTATTGTTCAGGAAATCAATGGATGGGAGCTGTGGGTTTTTTGTTTTGTTTTGCTTTAAACTGGGTAATGAGAGGCAGAGAAACAAGATTAAAGAAAAGAAGGAAGAAAGAGTTGAGTGACACTGACAATTGCCAGAGGTAGAATGCTATATTAAAAAAATGAATGGAGAGAATATAAATTGTTTAGGTATGAAAAATTCTGTGTACAAAGGGGCATCAAGTCATTATGTCAAGTTATTAGAGAATGAACCATGAAGGTCCTAGGAATATTTTGTTACAGAATTTTTAATGTAATTTATTTTGCAAACAAAGATTTTTGCATGTGAAATTTAGTCACTAGAAAAGCTTTTGTTTTTGTTCTTAACAACAAAAAAAAGGGTGTTAAAAAAGGTTAGATAAGATTGGTAAACTAAGCACATGAATTAATTTATCTTAATTTCCCACATAACTAGAATGATAGGCAATATAATAAAAATGAATAATGAGTAAGAGAAGAAAAATGAAAACAAAAGGAGAAAAAAGAAATTCATTAACACTTTGCAAATAAAAAGTGACACTGGTTTGAAAAATGTAGGGAAAACCTTCCATGATAGATTAACAGATGAAGAAGGTTACAGGAGAGGAATTAGCACCCACAATTTAGAATGATTTCACTGTGACTAAAAATAAAAGGAATAGACACTAGAAGCAGGTAGGAACCAGCATTCAGGTGATTGGTTGAAAAATTGCATTAAAAAAAGAGAGCAATATGTGTGACGTAAAATGTGGCAGTGGCCTGAGGGTGATGTTGATATTGCTCCTTTCCCATCCAGAACATGAACTAATGATACTCAGGGTCTAGAAGCTCAGTCATTCGAGACAGGCACACTAAATAGAAATGACACAAGCAAATAGTTGAACAGAAATTTCTTGTAAAGAAATGCATTATCATCTCCAAATAATTACAGAAAACCAATATTATGAAACAGACCTAAGCTTAAAAATAAGACAAAACAAAAAACAGGAGAAATAATATTGAAGAAATGCAGTTAATCAGGTAAAGTTAAGGAAAGCTTGAAATAGAATTAATATACTCAGAAAGATGAGAGTATATGCTAGACAGAAAATGCAAAGAAATTTGTAGAATGTAAGAAACAGTATTGAACAAATGCGCCTGTAAGAATGAAGAAAAAAATGAAAGGAAAAAATGCAAGAAGGGAAAGGAAAAAAGGGAAGAAAGGAAAAAAAAAGAAGAAAAGGAAGGAGAGAGGAAGAAGGAAAGAAGCAGAGATGGAGGGATGGAGGAGGAAAGAAAGGGAAAAAGAGTGAGTTTAGTTACATGAAACTAAAATCTTAGGTGTTCCCAAATCAGCAGATGATGTTGGATGGAGGGAGAAGAGCAAATGATACCTTCTGTGTCCTAGTTTGTGGGTTTATAGTATTACCTATTTCTAGATTCTAACGAAAAAAATTAAATATTTTGTTAAAAATATTTATTGACACAGCAAAGGTATATTAGGTGGCTAATATTTGGCAAACTCCATTTTAGGTACTAGAAATACAGGTTTGCATATGACAGGTGAATATAAAGAAACATTGAATATGATTTTCAAGTCATTTTAGTCTCAGCAACTTGATGAGTAATGATATGATTAAACTGTGGCAGAGAAGAATATGGTAGGGGCAGTTCTAAGGAAAAATAGGAATTCTCTATTGGTTTGATTTATGACAAATATGCTAATATATGTTTTGAACGATGTGCATTTAAGAGTTAAGGGTAACTTTCAAAAACCAAAGAAAAAATAAAGAAAACCAAATCAATTAAAAATATTGTATAAATATATGACAAAGGAGAATAATACATAGAAGATATAAAAGCAGTGGAAGGAGTAAGTCTAGGCATCAATAATGAAGTAAATATGAGTTGTTATTGCTCATCAAGAGTTGGATGGAAAAATGAATTAGAATGTATAGAATACTATACAGGATGACAAACCACATGTAATACATGTAACCGCATATAATGCAATACAGTGTAACACGAGGTAACTAGAAAAAGTAGTGCATAAAATTAGAGAAAAACAGGCAAAAGTAATACAAGCTATTAGACGTCAGGAGACTAGTTTTCTCTAGGAAGAGTTTGAGACTTGAAATGAGCACAAAGGGGCTTTTGGGGTAGTAGTAATAGTCTTCATTTTCTGGTACTGTGGGGTGTTCATTTTGGGAAAATCCAGAGTGCTAGACACTTATATGAGCACTTTGTAGTATATATTTTTATTTCAATAAAAGGTAACAAATAAGTTTAAAAAAAGACATAAGTAAAGTCATAACTATATGCTATATATAATAATTGAAGCAGTAGAGAAAAAGTTGTAACATACAAATTTTAATGCAAACTAAACAAGTGGAAGATATATCTTTTTAAAAGTTAATTATAGGGTAAAACAACTTGAATTGTACATATTCCCAGTTGACTTATGAAAATAGTGTCATCCTAAACTTAAACACTCTAAACTTTACACATCCTCCAAAAGTTTACACAAGCCAAAAAATGAGCCCAACAAAACTTAATAAAAAACTAGTTTCAGCACTACTAGGAAAGAGACTACTACAGAATTCAAAATTGCACTAAGAAGAGGAAAAAAATAAGCAAATTTCAACAGATGTTTTTCACCCTCATTGCCACCCTCACAAACTCATGTATTTAGGATTAGAGGGATGTATTAGTCCATTTTTACGCTGCTAACAAAGACATACCCAAGACTAGGAAGAAAAATAGTTTCAATGGACTTACAGTTTCATGTGGCTGAGGAGGCCTCACAATCATGCCACAAGGCAAAAGGCACTTCTTACATGGTGGTAGCAAGAGATAATGAGAGAGAAGCAAAAGCAGAAACCCCTTATGAGACTTATTCACTACCACAAGAATAATATGGGGAAAATTACCCCCATTATTCAATTATCTCCCACCAGGTCCCTCCCACAATACTTGAGATGTATGGGAGCTACAAGATGAGATTTGGGTGGAGATACAGCCAAACCGTATCATTCTGCCCCTGGTCCATCCCAAATCTCATGTCCTCATATTTGAAGACCAGTCATGCCTTCCCAACAGCCCCCCAAAGTCTTAACTCATTTCAGCATTAATTCAAAAGTCCATAGTCCAAAGTCTCATCTGAGATAAGGCAAATTCCTTCTGCCTATGAGCATGTAAAATAAAAAGCAAGTTAGTTACTTCCTAGATGCCATGCAGGTACAGGCAGTGGGTAAATACAGCCATTCCAAATGGGAGAAATTGGACAAATCAAAGGGGCTACAGGACCAGGCAAGTCCAAAATCGAGCAAGGCAGTCAAATCTTAAATTTCCAGAATAATCTCCTTTGACTCCATGTCTCTTATCCAGGTCACGCTGATGCAACAGGTGGGTTCCCATGGTCTTGGGCAGCTCTGCATCTGTGATTTTGCAGGGTACAGCCTCCCTCCCTGCTGCTTCTGTGGGTTAGTGTTGAGTGTCTGCAGCTTTTCCTGGAGCACAGTGAAGCCATCAGTGGATCCATCATTCTGGGGTCTGGAGGATGGTGGCCCTCTTCTCACAGCTCCACTAAGTGGTACCCCAGTAGGGATTCTGTGTGGGAGCTTGACCCCACATTTCCCTTCCCCACTTCCTTAGCAGAGGTTCTCCATGAGGGCCCTGCCTCTGCAGCAAACTTCTGCCTGATCATCCAGGCATTTCCATACACCTGAAGTCTAGGCAGAGGTTCCCAATCCTAATTCTTGAATTCAGGGTACTTTCATGCTTAACACCACATGGAAGTTTCCAAGGCTTGGGGCTTGCACCCTCTAAAGCCACAGTCCAAGCTCTACTTTGGCCCCTTTTAACCTAGGCTGGAGCAGCTAAGATGCAGGGCACCAAGTCCCTAGGCTTCACATAGAACAGGAACCCTGGGCTGCACTCACAAAACCAGTTTTTCCTCCTAGGCCTCCAGGACTGTGATGTGAGGAGCTGCCATGAAGACCTCTGATGTGCCCCAGAGACATTTTCCCCACTGTCTTGGGGATTAACATTCAGCTCCTCTTTACTTATGCAAATTTCTGCAGCCAGCTAGAATTTCTCCTCGGTACATGGGATTTTCTTTTCTATCACATTGTCAGGCTGCAAGTTTTCTGAACTTTTATGCTCTGCTTCCATCATAAAATTGAATGCCTTTAACAGCACCCAAGTCACCTCTTGAATGCTTTGCTCCTTAGAAATTTCTTCCACCAGATACCCTAAATCATCTCTCTCAAGTTCAAAGTTCCACAAATCTCTAGGGCAGGGGCAAAATGCCACCAGTCTCTTTGCTAAAAGATAACAAGAGTCACCTTTGCTCCAGTTCCCAGCAAGTTCCTCATCTCCATCTGAGACCACCTCAGCCTGGATTTCATTCTCCATATCATCATCATCATTTTGGGCAAAGTCATTCAGCAAGTCTCTAGGAAGTTCCAAACTTTCCTACATTTTCCCGTCTTCTTCCCAGTCCTCCAAACTGTTCAAAGCTCTGCCTATTACTCAGTTCCAAAGTTGCTTCCACATTTTCAGGTATATTTTCAGTAGCATCCCACTCTACTGGTACCAATTTACTGTATTAGTTCATTTTCACACTTCCCAAGACTGGGAAGAAAAACAGGTTTAATGGACTTACAGTTCCACGTGGCTGGGAAAGCCTCACAATTATTGTGGAAGGCAAAAGCCACTTCTTAACATGGCAGCAGCCAGAGAGAATGAGAGAGAAGCAAAAGTGGAAACCCCTTATAAAACCATCAGATCTCATGAGACTGATTCACTACCATGAGAATAGTATGAGGAAAACTGCCCCCATGATTCAATTATCTCCCATCGAGTTCCTCCCACAGCACAGGGGAAATACGGGAACTACAAGATGGGATTTGGGTGGGGACACAGAGCCAAACCTTATCAACAGGAGTCTAAAGGAATTGTGGAAAATGAGAGAGGATAGTGAAGGGCTTGGAGAAGGAAGATGACAGATAAAATCACCATAAAAAGAGTTGAAAAACTTTTCATTGAAAAGCAGGTTCAACACCAGATGTAGGAAGAAAGGTGAAAAGTAAAAACAAACAAAGGAGTCTCCCACTGGCTACACAGAAAGTACTTGAAAGCATTGAGATCAGAAGTTTCAGTCTCAAGACAGTGTCAGTTCTGGGGAAGAAAGAGATAAATAGAAAGAAGGAGACACTCCTGGAGGTGAAATTAAGAAAAAGAAAGACAAAAGGAGGAAATGTCTGGATTCTGAAAAACAAAACAGTAAAACCCCAAATGTAAGGCACATCAGCACCATTTTTAACTGTCAAAAAAAATAAAATAAAATAAAATAAACAAATTCAGTTATTATCGAAATTGTTTGTCACCATCCTAGGAGAAAGGGATATTCTTGTAATAGGATTTATTGGAAGCCATGAAAACCCTCATTGTCATCAAGAAAATTAATAAAGAAAAGAAATCTGCATCTATACAAAGCAGCTCTACAAAAAGCTGAAAATGGTTATCAAAATATAAAAATGTTCCCCTACAAATTCCAAAAAACCTCCCTGCAAAACAGACTCAGTAGAATAAAAAAGTAACTCAACACTTCAAACTAAATTAAATATTCTCCAACACAAACATTTAGAAACATGAAAACAATTGAATCCAAAATTCAAAAACTAAGCTAATTACACTCATGAAAGAAAGAAACTAATAAAATCACATTATTAAGAAAGACTGAATCACAAGGGGCTCAGGAGATAATACATTTAACAGAATATTTTAACTAGAGGAATTAAAGACAGGAAAAGAATAAAGATAATTAAAATAAGAAAAAAATAAATTGAGACTCTCAGAACGTTAGAAATGGATGATAGGCCAAGGATTTCCAACGTATTTACAACTGAGGTGCCCAAAGACACAAAACATTTAAAAACCTGTTTAAAAACAGCAACAACAACAAAACAACTTTTAGACAAAGTGAACAGAAGTTAATTAAGAATGATTCACGAATCTGCAGTCCTGCAAACCAGAATACGTGCAGAGTGACTCTGGGGATGCCACATGGTGGGATACTCTTTATGGACAGGAAAAGGAAGGTGACATACAGAACATCAAATGAGGAACAGAAACATCTGCATTGGTTATCGCTTGGCATTTCTTGTATTTGATCATGGTTTGAATAGATGGCCACCTGTGATTGGCCGAAACTCTATGACTAGAATAAGAGTAGGTTACAGTCTGTTTACGCATCCAATTAGGTTACAGTCACTATGCATGGAGAATCCTTTAGGCTGAACGTAGAATATATAAGGAAACAGTTTTAAGATAAACTTTGTTTAACACCAGTTAGGAATTTTTTACATTAAAAAGGGGGATAGAATGGTAATAAGGGTGTTAAAGAAGAAGGAAAACATAGGAACAAGGGAAAAAACTAGAAATAATATATAAATATGAGAGAAAGAGGCACCTATGTAAAGAAATGGAAGGAAGTCAAAATATTTTACTCCCAAATGTATTTCTTTGACATATTTTGAGATGGCTGTCTTTGACATATGTTGCAGATGGCTGCAAACAGAAATAGCCCTGCAAAGCTGTGTGTTTTGTAGGGATAAGGGGGAATTTGGAGTCAGACCTCCTCTTCTCTCTCTCTCATAACCTGTTGTGCCAATGTCACCTCATTTCCCGACTGTAACTTGGTTTGGACCATGCTTTGAGCCCCTATTATTTCTGTAAACTCAAGATGATATATAAGCTTCTGTATCCCATTGAAGGGTTGTGTTAGTCTCTGTGGTTCTCCCTCATCCACATTAATAAATGCCTATGCCTTTTTCCTATTTATATTTCCTTTGTCAGTTAATTTTCAACAAACCTTTGGAGAATGAAAGGGAAGTATTCCCTTGGCCACTACAAAACACAGTAAGTATTTTTTTTTTTTTTTGAGACGGAGTCTCGCTCTGTCACCCAGGCTGGAGTGCAGTGGCGATCTTGGCTCACTGCAAGCTCCACCTCCCGGGTTCACGCCATTCTCCCGCCTCAGCCTCCGAGTAGCTGGGACTACAGGCGCCCGCCACCACGCCCGGCTAGTTTTTTGTATTTTTAGTAGAGACGGGGTTTCACCATGTTAGCCAAGATGGTCTCGATCTCCTGACCTCGTGATCCACCCGCCTCGGCCTCCCAAAGTGCTGGGATTACAGGCTTGAGCCACCGCGCCCGGCCGATAACACAGTAAGTATTGACTAAGATGTCTAACCAACCTAAAACAAGAAATGTTTTTTTACTCCTTTGCTTTTCCTTTGCTACTTATTTATCCTTACTTATTGTGTTTTTTTTTTTGTATTTTAATTTTCTTTTATTATAGTATCTGCTCATCTACCAGACTCTTACTAGACATTAGGCTAGATGAGAACAAGGGTCTGGCCTGTTTAACCCTCTAAACCCAACTCCTATCATGATGCCTGACACTAAATATTGTACTAGATATATTTGGATGAGTAATGCATGAAATGTGAGGGACAGGGCCCTCATCCCCCTAAAAGCTTGCTGAAAAACTCACTGACATGAGGGAGGTTGATTAATAGAAGACAAGGCATGCACATTTATTTAACGTGCACACACATTTATTTAACTTGTATACACAGGAGTCTTCAGAATGAAGACCCAAAGATACAGGAGAAATTGTCCATTTTTATGTTTAGGTTCAACACAGTATAGACAGCTAGGTAGAAATATGATTGGACAAAAGAATATTTTCTAAAAATAGACTTGAGTTATGAAACTCAACAAGGACTGTCTGTATAAATTCCTCTTGGCTTCTCTGAGCATGCATTCTTTCTTTCTGGGTGAAAGGCAGGGCCCTCTCTAGAATAGGAGTCTTATGACTTACAGTCAAGCAAGGTAGATCAGAAAATTTCTTGTGGCCAGTTTTTATATAGATTGACCAGAGGAAAATTAGAGTAATAATTTTAGGTCTTATTCTTACGGCTGGCTTTGGAGAAAAGAGATGCTCATTTTTATGACCTGCCTTGGGGAAGAGGGATTCTAGTTCCTACGCCTAGCCTAAAGGGAAAATGGAACTGAAAGACAAGGGGGCAGGAGAAGGCAAGGAAGACTCTTGCTTCTGATGCTGCTGTTAAGGCCTTCATTTTGTGGTATCGTTTCCTGAGCCCCAGCAGTGTCAACGAAAAGAGTTAAGCTCAGTAAAATATTTAAAGAGATTTTTTTCTGAGCCAAAAATGAGTGATCAAGGCTTATAACACAGCCCCAGGAGGTCTTGAGAACATGTGCTTAAGCTGGTTGGGTTACAGCTTGGTTTTATACACTCTAGAGAGACATAAGACACCAACCAATAGATGTAAAGCATGCATTGGTTCAGTTCATAAAGGTGGGACAACTCAAAGTAGGGTCTTACAGGTCATAGGTGGACTCAAAGATTTTCTGATTGGCAATTGTTTGAAATTGTTAAGTCATTATCCAAAGACAAAGAATCATTAGAAAGTGGTGTCTGGGTTAAGATAAGGGGTTGTGGAGACCAAGGTTTTTACCATATAGAACAGATGGTAAATGTCTCTTATCAGGCCTTAACAGGTACTAGACTCTAAGTTAAATCTTTCTTGGATTAGGAAAATACTTCTGAAGGGGAGAGGATTCTATATAGAATGTAAATTTTCTCCACAAGAAACAGCTTTTCAGGGCCATTTCAAAATATGTCAAAGGAATATATTTGGGGGTAAGACACTTTGATTTCTTTCAGGGCCTGCTCTCTGCCGTGTGATGCTATACTAGAGGTAGGTTGAAATTTGGTATTTTATTGCTACAGTCTGTCTTCTCAGTCTTAAGATCTCTGTACTGATGTTAACTCTAGTCAGTTGTGCCTGATTTTCAAAGGGAGGAAGATGCAATGAGTCATGTCTGATCCTTACCTCCCATCATGGCCTGAATTAATTTTTCAGGTTTACTTTGGAATGCCCTTGGCAGAGACAGGCATCCATTCAGTCAGCTGGCGGACTTAGAATTGTATTTTTGGTTTACAAGAGAGGATTTTCAGAATTTTTAAGATCTATTCTTGTCTCCTCTCATCATTACATTGTTTATATTGTTTTACATTGTTGTCAAAGTTGTCTTTGTAAAATTTAAATTCAATCACTTAACTTGGTAAATTTGCTAAGACTTGCTGGTCATGGAAAGATACAGTTTACGCTCCACAGCATGGGATAGAGGCCCAAGTGATTTGTCTTCTGCTTGCCTTCCCATGTTTCCATATGTATTCTCTGTTCAAAATGTAGGAGACCAGAATATGTGACCACAAAATGCTTCTTTGGCTGAAGGATTATTTTGAACTAATTATTTTGAGGAAGAACAGATACAACAGAAGCTCTGAAGAAAGAAGTGACCCTTTGTAAGATAAATTATAAAGAAAATCTCCATAAGAGTGTCTCCCTCTCTATACTAGGAATAGAAGAATGACTCTACTCACAAAAGACTCATCAGTAAAGAAGAAAACCACTGAAATCTGCATAAAAAACCGTGTTTTTTCCTGATCACCCCCATAACTTACTTCTGGCATACTCTTTTTTATTTGTTTTTGGCTGAAATGGTATTCTAGCCAGAATCTAAACCACTTCTTTGAGAATTATTTCTCTGTGTATTTTCCATATATATGAGATATACATGCTAATAAACTTCTGTTTTACTCTTGTTAATCTGTCTTTTGTTACAGTGGCTCCAGTGAGAACTTAAAGTGGAGAGAGAAAATTAGTTTTTCCTCTCTTTCAAAAGTATTCAATTCAAAACCTCAGCTATCAACAAATATCAAATGTTTTGCCTTGAATATCCTCTCTCCTCTTTACTCATCCTTGCCTACCAACTTCTCTTCCCGTTCCAAATTTAATTGAAAAACACTTTATCATTATTTATGACTTATATTTTCCTTTATTAAGACAGTCCTGACACACAAAATATGTACATTTGTATTTATATTTAAATGTTAAACACGGATTTAAAATCAAAGAAGCCTGAATTGAAATTCAGCAATATGACTTTAATTAGTCATCCTTCTTATTCCTCAAACTCTTGATTTACAAAGTGAGTAATCATAGCTTCTGAAAGTATAAGCAGACAGGGAGGGTCTACAGGGATTATAGAAATTTAGTCAACTTGAGCAATCAGCCTGTTTTACAGCCTCCTGCCCTATATCCATCCTGGTCTTTCCCAAAACACTGTGTGGAATGTAGTCATCTTGTTGGTTGGAACCAGCTTCTGACCGACCCCCCAACTTACAGATGAACCCAAGTGAACTTTCCTTATTATCATGCTAACACCTCCACCATGGGAGGAGCCATAGCTTCATTACCATAACATATGACCTTTGTGCTGGAATAATGACTCACTGTGTCTGCACAATTGGGACCCATCTTCTACATGCAATGATGCACCTCTCCCCTCTCCATCACCCCGTAAAACTCTCCCATTGCTTTCCTTTGGGGAGACACTGCTTTGGAGATGACTCTCACCGTCCTTACTTGTGCCAAGTAATAAAACTCCTATTGATCAAAAAGTGAAAAGTCGTGAACCCTTTTTATTCATGTAATAATTAAAATAACAAAAAATATTTATCTAAGTGCCTGACAGATATTCTCAGTGTATACTATATTTAATTCTAGGCCTATATGATGACACTTCTCACAGTATACACAAGTTATTTAAAAAATATCAAAGAGAAAAAACTTCATATGCTCCTGAGCCAGTTATTTATGTGCATTATTTGTCTCTCTCAAGTTGCTTGAAATCTCAGAATTTACAAAAAGCGTTCAATAAATATTTGTTGAATTATATTGATTTCTCTCAATTATATATTATCCTAGAAATGTTGTAATTTTCCAACTATTAAGTTTCTATCCAGTCAATTAGAATATGAATACATTTCAAGAAATTCTTATGAAAAGACAAAATTAAAGCTGTCCTTTGTTACGCTAAGAATAATATGCCTGCAGAGGAAATTAAATCTCCATTCAACACATCGCACAGAAAACAGAATACTTCAGAAATTCATAGGAAATGACATGTATTGAAAAATATTATTAAATTTTATTAGAACTGTATGATGTTAGATGTCAAAAAGTGAATGAAAAGTTTTGGTTTTTACACTCTTATGTTTTAAAAACCAGTGAGAGAAACATAAATATCAAGCTCTAGATTTTGTGGCTTACAAAAATTAAAGCTAAAGTCAGTTTCTTTTGTCTAACAGAAAAAAATTAGTATCTCCAGCTTGAAAACAGAGGGATGGAGGAAAAAAAAAAAAAAAAGCTTTAATATCCTTGTGAAACGACAAGTGAAAAGTTACATTTCCACATTTGGCATTTTAAAAATTTATTTTAGGTCTATTTACCCCATCCTTTAGGCAAATAATCCAAAGAAAGCAACTAAATTGTACCTAATTATCACTCAATATCTAATTGTTGTTGAAAATATTTCTTGTTGTACTTCCATAGTCTCAACTAAGTTTTCCACTGGTAGATTCAACCCAACCTGTGGCACTCTGGGGAATTCATGGAATTTATTTGCTCTCAACTCTGAATCATAGGTTCTTCCATTTCTATTGTGAAAGACGTTAATACAAGTACATTAATTTTAAGTATTTTAAAATATTTTCTCTATATGTATTTATTAATTTTGTGTGTGAAAAAGAGGGGAAATGTCAGAAAGGGTGTCATTTGTTTTATCTGCGTCTAGAATATTTGCCACAAACACTAAAAGAGTTTCTAGGCACAGAAAGAAACAATTAAATCATTTGGGATCAGAAATTAAAAATTGGTTGGTCTGGCTTGACTTGTAACATCTGAAAGAGGGAAACAAGAGGAAAGAGATTTACAGGACCTAAGGGATACAACAAAACCAATGGCAGTGGGCATGGAGAGGTGTGCTTGACTGTAAAGTATGTTAAGAATTAAAAAAAAATAGACTTTAGACCCTTGTTAAATGTGTATCTAAGGGGAAAAAGTGGAAATTAAGATGAAGCTTCTTCTGGGCAAATGTGCACGAAAATTAGAAAGCAAAGACATTTCAGAAAAAAATATAGTAAGGTTTGGTTTAGAGGCCATAAGTAAGTTCAGCATTCTGTGGGCTGTCCAGGTGCAGTTGCTAAGACTAAGAAATGAGTTGTTTGAGAAGCTTGAGCTTGACTCCAACATATAGATTTTTATTTTAGAGTTTTGGGAATTTTCATATAAGAGAATTAGCCATAGGAAGAGACCAAAGTGGAATTTTTCCTTGAAAGTTTTGGTTTAAATCATTTATTTGCTTGGAGGTTGATATATCATCACAGCTAAAATAAAAATAAAAATAAAAACCTAACAAATATATGTAAGCAACTTTAAAATTTATCTTATTATTAAAACTGGGCTTGTAGGGTCTCCCAGTTTCCTCTGTTTTTTTCTCTGTCCTAACTGAGAAACACAGAATGATTTTACTTTTCTGTGACACAGCCAGCCGCATATTTTTCACTACAGGCTTGCACCCAAGCATGGACCTTGAACATTCCTAGGCACTGATAGACGTTTATGTTGTTGCTCAAAACACTAAAAGAAAGTAGTCCTGGCTCTGAGCAAAATTCCTTAAACCCTCATGTAAACCCCATACCCCAAATCCCTCTTGCAGACCTACCTAGGTAGAACATCTCTTTCTCTTGTTGTCCATCCTAAGGATTACTTCTGTCCCTTCACTAAGTTCCCCTAATAAATGCTTTGGACTGATCACCTTAGTGTTTAAATGCTTCTTTCTCTGAAATCCAAGTCAGCCCCATCTCTGAACAGTTTGGGGCATTACCTTATGAGAACTTTCTTGTCACTGCTTTTGAGACAACTACAGCTATTAGTTTGCCCCAGGATGAAACAGCGTTGCAAGTTATTTTTAATAGGTGAAAATAATCACTATGTGCTGGTGAAAAACAATTTCTTTTATTCAGTAAAGTCTTCCTGCTTAACAAAAGTCTACATTTATTACGTTGGTTGTTCCTTTTCGTTCTTGGGAGTAAATATACACAGGTGAAGATGTGGAAAAATAGGTCCAAACTATTTCTTGGGGTTTCTCTAACCAAGTTGACTGACTGGAACTGTTTATTGTGTTTGAAATGTGGATTACTTTTCACCAGAAGTTAGTGCTTAAAATGTAGACTTGAAAAGGTCAGAACTTTTATCCATTAAGCTATCAAGCTTTTTCTATAATACGAGTAGATGAAAGGTTTTAACTTGAATCTCAAACGTAAAGTTCAGCAGAATGAGCCTATCTCAAATTGAAAGAACAAGGCAAAAATGCCTTTGTCATTCTGTGTATTTAAATCCAGTGGTCTAAATGTCAGTACAGAATGACAGAGTATCAAATCATGGACCATATCACCAAAAGTCAGAAAATAGGGCAATTTTAAGCTTTCTAAGTTCAAATTATATTTCTAAATAGGATGCAGAGTTTGAACCCGACTTATCTAGTACTAGCATGAGTTAGATCTTATGGGCGCATGTTTATTTTTAATTATATGCTAATAAATTGGATTCTGTACTTGTTCTGTATTTAAAACTCAACCATGCCATTGCTGTTGCAGAACATGCTGCTACTGAAAAAATCAAGCAACTGTTGTGCCAACTATATAAGCAGTAGTATGCAATAGCATACTTGGTATGATGCAAATGAAGACAGATTTGGTTTCATTGCTCTTGAGAAATAGTATTGTATGGGGAACTTACAGTTCAAACTAACATTTATAGTTCTTTTATTAAATTGTAACATCCAAATATTTTCTAAGACATTACCAAGCTATTGTGTTCATAATTTTCTTCCTGAGTGACAAACACTGGCTCTTCTTTATTGTATTTTTTTCCTTTTTTAATACTGCTTTATTAAATTTAGTATACTTATATAACGAGAGGAGGAAATATGAAACTAGGAGGTTTTCTAAGACATTATCTCCTGTATCTTGAGAGATAATTACATTTTCTCATGAGGAACAATGGATTTTCATAGCATTCTGACTTGAAGAAATAGGAATTCTCCCAAATAACAGCAAATAAAACAACTAAATTGAACACAAATATCCTCTTATTACTCTTACCTAATGACATTATCTGAAAAACAAAAGAGACACATTTTCTGCCATTATATTTAGGGCACTTGATGCTTAATCCATTCTACATATGGTTCATCTTGAATGCTAATTTCTTAAAAAAAATGTAACGTATATGAGGCTTGGGGATTGTTATCAATTGAATTGTGCCTGTCTCAGTTATTTTGGGCTGCTATAGAAGAATACCATAGACTAGATAGCTTATAAACGATTTATTTTTCATGGTTTTGAAGGCTGGGGTTATAAGATCAAGGTACTGGGAGATTCCATGTCTGGTTAGGTTCACTTTCTGGTTCATAGATGGCACCTTCTCACTTTCATCACATGGTGGCCAGGACAAATGGCTCCCTTGGGCATCTTTTATAAGGAAGTGAATAGTGACTCTACCCTCATGACCTATTCAACTCCCAAAGGTCCCACCTCTTAACATCATCTTGGGGGTTACAATTTCAACATATAAATTTTGAGGGGACACAAACATTTGGACCACAGCAGTGTTTCTCAAAAATAATATGTTGAAGCCCTAACCCTTTGTGACTGTGAATGTGAACTTATTTGGAAATAGCTTCTTTTACAGATGAAATCTAGTTAAGATGAGATGATCAGGATGGGCCCTAATCCGATAATACTGTTGTCCTTATAAGATGGAAATTTGGACAGATCCACACAGGGAAAACGGCCTGTAAAGATGTCCATGTTAGGATGGAGGGAGAGATTTAAGTTGTACTGCCACAAGTGAAGGAATGCGTGGGGCTACCAGAAGCTAGATGAGGCAAGAAAGGATCCTCCCTTGGAGGCTTTGGAGAGAGTATGGCCCTGAACACACCTTGATTTTGCATTTCTAGTCTCCAATAGTGTGGAATAATACATTTCCATTATTTTTATCAACCCAGTCTGTGGTATATTACACAGTGGTCCTGGAAAACTAATGCAGGGTTTATTAAATCACTTCTGAAATAAAAATTATGGAACCCAAAGTTAGAATTAGCTTTTCAAAAGTGAGTGATCATACTGTATTACCATCTACCTTTCTTTGTTGTAATCATCTCCCTAATTCTGCTCCTTCTCTGTCATTCACTCTGTCATAAAATGTTGAGGATTTTAACACCTGGCTCAAGTTCTGTCTCTGCAACAACACTGACATCATCATTCTTTATTAGCAGCTATATCAGTAGTCAGCCCAGAAACCTTGTCTCTTAGTTGCTCAGCTTCCTCATTCACATGATCATTTCTTCTACTTCATCTTAGCTATCCTACAAACATTTCATGCTAGCCTTTATTTCTAATGGGAATTGTACTGCCTCCCAAATCTTGATTTCAAGTTATACGCTAAATGATTCTTACCTTTTTCTTTTCATCTCACTTCTGCTAGTAGTATCACTCTTCATGTTTTAAAAATTACGCTGGCTCTACTCATCTTTCATTGACACTTGCCCTACTTCAGTTTTCATTCTACTCATAAGCAGATTAATTTCACTGAAATACTATTACTAAAATTAATCTCTTTGTAAGTGTTAGTTCAATTTATAGGATATAATTATAAGGCCACTTTGGTTTTGTCCTGTATTGTTCCTTTAAGAGTCTTCTCTAGCCTTGAACGGAAATGAGGTTCACTTCCATGAATTTTCATTTTAGTGTTAGGAACTAGAATGTCCTATACAGACCTGTGGTTATTTTAGGTCCCAAAGCTGTAGAACTTCAAAAGCTAGGTTCAAATACCTGATGTGCAATTAGTCAAATATTGACACATCAGTGCTTAAGAGCAGAGAAATGTTTATTCCATTTGGTCCAAGTGTGAGAGTGGTAAAGGCAAACTCTTAATCCAATTTGCCTTTCAACATAACTGAGAGCTTTTATGAGTAAGGTAGGTATGCAGGAGTTGGGATCCCTAATTATCAAAGCTTCTTTTGTTACTTGGCCAATTAAACATCAGGATGTTATCAAAGAAGTTTGCATGACTTAAGTATCATTATTCTTTGAAAGAAAAACAAACCCACTAATCTTGTGGGAAGCCCATGGGGGTCAGGGTGTGATGTTGATCAATTAATAGTGACTACCCTCTACTAAAATGACTAAGTGCAAGCAATCATGTCCACAGTATGAAAAGGATGAGAAGGAAAATAAGTAAAACAAACACCTTATGATTTTTATAACATAGGCTCGGTTACACCAATACCAGCTCAAATTCGGAATCACAATTAACAATCCCAATAATAGTACAAATCTTATACTCAACAATAAATCTCCTCTACAGTTGTGTTAGTCATATGTATTACAAAAAATCAATTCAACTGAGTATAGAGTTTGAGAGTTCCCAAGATCTTCAGGGTGAGTTGGCAAGCTGGAGGTCCAGGAGAGCCAGTGGTGTAACTCTACTCTAAAAGCCTTGATACCTAAGAGAGGAATTTGTTTCAGTTCAAAGAAGTGTTCAAAGATAGGGGAAAAAAAAACAAAAAAAACAAAAAAACAAACAAACAAAAACTAATGTTTCGGCTTAAGGCAGTCAGGCAGGAGAAACTCCCTATTACTCAATCTTTCTGTTCTATTTAGATCTCCCATTGATTAGATGAAACTCAACCATATTAAGGAAGGCAATCTACTGTACTTAGTCTGCTAATCCAGATGTTAATCTCATCCAGAAACACCCTCATGGGCATACCTAGAATAATGTTTGACTAAATGTCTGGGCACTCATTGGCCCAGTCAAGTTGAAACATAAAATTAACCATCACAATAGTATTGATAGGCCAATTCAAGGAGGATAAGATGGCATGGTCATTCTCTCTTTTTTTCTGCTCCTCCCTCAACACACCAACTAATGTATTCTTCTGACATTTCTTTGGTTGAGAAAACAGAAGTAAGGGCAACAAGAATAGTCTTGAATTGGTACATTCACAAGTTATCCTTGCCCTCTCTGGGCCTGGAAGATATTTAAATATTGCATGGTCTTTTGATAACCAGTTTTATTGGCTCCTCATAGACACTCAACATTGCTAATCAGTTGCAATTCCCTCTGCAACCTTCATAAAAGCAGCAGTACATCTCTGATTTTCGTTTGTTTGTTTGTTTTGCTTTTGTGCTAGGTTGGTCCTATTGGACGTGGTCTAAGTTGACCACCTTGCCATCTGTGTCTATCTGATATAACTCCTATCTTGTTCATGAAAAATCAACACTGGGAGTGAAAGCTGATTCTAAAGCAACAGTAGTTCAATTTTAGTGTCTTTTCAAAGTAATTTGCAAGTTCATTTCTGTTGCCCTCCAGAGTCCTCAGACAGGACTGAGATTCTAGCCTACTGTTCTTTTTCTAAAAGTAGAAATAACACCTATTATGATCAGTGTAGCTCAGTGGAAGGAGTCTAGGAAATATCACCCCAAAATATGCTCCTTTGGCATGCTGATTACTTCAAACAGAGAATTTAGGAAACAGCTAATTCAGACAAGGACCTCCACTGAAGTCCCCTTATCCGAAAGAACCTCATTTGTTCCCACCCTGCTTCCCTGGAATCTAACCAAGCAGGGAAGATTAACCATATCACAGGAGAAGAGACAAGAAGTGACTGACTAAAAGGTAATTTCCCACCCAGATTCTTCTGACAGTTCCTCTTTGAGGTAACTTTTATTACCTGAGAGACTTTATATGCCTAACAAAACAACATGTGTTCACCATGCATTTTCTCCCTTCACTCTCCCATACGTTGTCACCCTCTCACACCAGAAGCTCTCAGCTCCTATTCTGATGCTATAAGAACTTTAATCTGACCTTTCTGTGAGTCTCATATTTTATACGAATCTTGTATGCATGCACATAATTAAAAGTGTTTTTCTCCTATTAATTTGTTTACTCTCTGTTTATTTTATAGGCTCAAATTATCAAACCTTCAGAGGGTGAAAGGGACATTCCTTTTGACCCTATACCACTATTCTTGAGAGGAAAGGGCAGGTAAATTAGATCCCTTCCATGGAATGGGTAGTGGAATGGGTGTATTTATTTACCCAGTGGTTATACCCCCACTGTACCTAGGAAGTAGCCAACTTGATTTTGATTTTACAGGCTCCTAGCCAGAAGGAACTTGCTTTGTCTCAGATGAGACTTTCAACTATGACTTTTGAGTTAATGGTGGAATGAGTTAAGACTTTGGGGGACTGTTGTAAAGGCATGGTTGTATTTTGAAATATGAGGACATGAGATTTGGGAGGGTCCAAGGGTAGAACGATATGGTTTGGCTGTGTCCCACCCAAAATCTCATTTTGCTATAATCACCACGTGTTAAGGGGGAGACCAGGTGGAGGCAATTGAATCATGGGGGTGGTTTCTCACATGTTCTTCTCGTGATAGTGAATGAAATCTCATGAGATTTGATATCACTGTTTGGCAAGATCCTCCTTCTGTCATTCTCTCTCCTGCCACCTTGTGAAGAAATTGCCTGCCTTCCCTATGTCTTCTGTCATGATTGGATTGTAAGTTTTCTGAGGCCTTCCCAGTCATATGGAACTGTGAGCCAATTAAACCTCTTTCCTTTATAAGTTACCCACTCTTGGCAAGTTTTTTATAGCAGTGTGAGAATGGACTAATACAGACAATAACATCCTAAATTGCTACCATGGTTATAAGAATAAAAATAATCTGACTCCTGCCTAATTCTTCTATATCAGTTTCTGCCAATTTCCTACTTACTTTCTCTTTTAGAACCCCACTGGTGTTATTTTTTCCTCGAGTATGACAAACCTATTTTCAGTGTAAGGTCTTTGAACATCCTATTTACTCTGCCTGGTATGCTAATATCCAGATTTAATTTGATTTTCTCCCTCATCTCATTCATGTCTCTTCTCAGAGTCCTTTTCCAGAATAACATTTATGATCACCTCACCTATAATGCACTCTGATACCCTTATTTTACTCTCTCATTAGTCTGCATATTTTTGCCTTATAGTAAATATTTATATAAATAGTTGTTGAATGCCTGTTTTCTGTAGCTAGAAAAACAGGGAAAAAGATTTCTATGTCCCCAGAGCTACAACAGTTCATATCCCATCACACGCATTTTAAATCTTTCTTAGATTTATATTTTTTCTTATTTTTATTTATTAGTGTTTCTTTCCTTTTATTCTTATTATTCATTAGATTAATAGTTTGTTAAAATACTGGTTAGATTTTCTCTAGAATGAATGACTAATTCAAGTCTGCCAAATGAATGAATCTGAGTCTTTCTTCTTGAGAATAACACAGGATATTCAAGACATGAAAACACTTTCTATATCTGATTGTGTCAAATAATATATATAATTTGTTAGGCAAAGTGAAGCTATTTTGATTATTGGTTATTATTACTAACTTCAATATAGAATGTAACATATAGTCATATATTTCAAACATTTACATGCATGAAGATCATGTGGGGGACACTTATATAACAGATTCTTAGGCTCAAACTCCAGAAACAAACAACAAACAAAATAACAGTTGGGAGCCAAAATATCAGCATTTATCAGGAAATGTCCCTAGTGATTCTGATGTAGGTAATCCTCAAGTACAACTTGATTAGCACATATAGACTATGTCTAGGGCATTACTTTTTATGTAGCCAACTAATTCATCAGAGTAGTGTCTCTGCAATTTGCTTTTTACATTGGAAACACATAAACCAATAAATGAAAGTATGAGGCTTATAAAAGGCATTTTAACCAGATCTAATTAGATCTCATAAGACTTATTCACTATCCTGAGAACAGCACAGGAAAGGCCTACCTCCATGATTCAATTACTTCCCACCAAGTTTCTCCCACAACACATGGGAATAAAGATGAGATGTGGGTGGGGACACAGACAAATCATATCAGTGTGCCTCTGTGTGTGTCTGTCTGTACAATTCTATTATATAGATTACATTTGCTTCATTCATCCATCAATGAACACTTAAGTTGTATCCATATCTTCACTGTTGTAAATAATGCTGCAATGGTCAAAGGACTGCAGATATCTCCTTGAGATACTGATTTCAATTACTTTGGGTATATACCCAGAAGTGGGATTACTGGGTAACAAGGTAGTTTTAGTTTTTTGAGGACATTCATAATGCTTTTTATAATGGCTGTACCAATTTACAATAACACCAACTGAAAAAGAGTTTCCTTTTTTTAACATCCTTGCCAATACTTGTTATCATTAGGCTTTTTGGTAATAGCCATCCTAATAGGTGTGAAATATTTCATTGTGGTTTTTAGTTGTATTTTCCTGAGGAGTAGTGATATTTCATTTACCTATTAGTCATTTATATGTCTTCCTTGTGAAAAATGTCTATTCAGGTGCTTTGTCCATTTCTATTCAGTTTATTCATTTTCTTACTATTGAGTTGTATAAGTTCCTTATATATTTTGGATATTAGCCCTCTATTGGAAACACCATTTGCAATTATTTTTCCATTCTGTAGGCTGTCTTTTTATTTTGTTATTTCCTTTACTCAGCAGAAACTTTTTAGCTTGATATAATCTCACTTCTTTATCTTTGCTTTTGTTGCCTGTACTTTTGAAATCTTAGTTATAAAACTTTTGGCAAGACCAATGTCAAAAAGCTTTCCCTCTAGGTTTTCTTTTAGGATTCTTTATAGTTTCAGGCCTTAGGTTTAAATCTTTAATCCATTTCGAGTTTATTTTTGTGAATGGTATAAGGGTCCAATTTCCCTCTTCTGAATGTGAATATCCAATTTTTTCAATACCATTTATTGAAGAGACTATCTTTTCCTCACTTTGTATTCTTGGCATCTTTGTCAAAGATCAGTTGACCATATATGCATGGATTTATTTCCAGTCTCTCAATTCTTTTCCATTGATCTATGTGTCTCTTCTTATGCCAGTACCATACAGTTTTGATTGCTATAGCTTTGTAATATTCTTTGAAATCAGGTAGTGCAATGTCTCCAGTTTTGTTCTTCTTGTTCAAGATTGCTTTGTCTATTCAGTGTCTTTGTGGTTCCATATACATTTTAGAATTTTAAAAAATATTTCCATGAAGAGTGTCTTTGAGTATTTGATAGAGACTGCATGGAATTTTTATATAACCTTGAGTACATTTTAAATTAGGATTAGCCTACTTCAACTCTAGCTAGCTTTAGGACTAGGTACATGGTCCCAGGTAGATCAACCAAAAGTTCAAGCTTATTATCACAGTTTTGAACAGTAGTTTTCTTCCAGGACTGTAAGAAAATAATTTTTCTTCTACTTACTAAAGTGAGCCCTGCTTTATTCTTCAACATCACAGTTATATAAACCAATGTAATTATTCATGCTTAGGTTAACCTGAGATAAGTTTCTGTCACTTTTAACTTGAATGACCCTATTTAATTCTATGACAACACACACTTTGTGGGTCTATGTAGTGCTTTATTCATTCATTCGTCAAACATTTTTGAGCTCCTGCTGAGAATTAAATGTCTGGTTCTTCATGAGGTGCTAAATATACTAAAATGAATTATATTGGATTCCTGCTTTTGAAGAATGAAGGATGGAGGCATGCAGGGAAAAGGTTGTGGCTGTAATACAGGAAAAAAAAATATACAAAATGTACAGGAACACAGAAAGAAAATAGGAACTAACTTTGCACGACAGAAAGACGTCAAAGATAAAGCATTTGAACTGTGTTTTTAATGAGAAGCTAAAGCTATATTTCTCAGCTGCATTTTTTATTACAAAATTCCTTAAATTTTCATAAGGATTCAGTGATCCTAGTTAATGTTGACTATATATATTGAAGAATCGGTCTTTTATTTTCTCTTGCTATATCTCTATTACAGGATACTTAATTTACACTTAAGAAGAATTTCCCCAAAGTTGCATAATGCTCTATATTAGAAACATAGTGTGTGACCTCAATAAATCTCAGTCATCCATAAACAAAAGGACAGCTTTTGGCAAGGACGCTTCATGTTCTGCTGCCAAATATCTTTCCTCTTTAGCCTCAGGTAACTTAAGTAGGAGAGATGTCACCATTTGAATAGTGGTGTAGAAAGAAGCCAGTTAAATTTTAAAGTTCATAAGCTCATAGAGAAAGCAGGTTGGCATTCTGTACAACCAACAATTTCAATTGCCTTACATTGTATCTCAGTTGGTCAAATGCAAAAAAAAAAAAGAAAAAAGGAAAAAAAACAAAAACAAAAAAACAAAAAACCAGCCACCCAAACCTTTGTTCTGTGTACTATCACTCAATACCTTAGCATGTTCAGGAGAAGAGTACTTTTTGTGGAAGGGGACAGGCAAAGTCAAAGTTCATTACTCTTTGAGGAACAAGTCCTGTGCTTTAATTAAAAGCAATTAAATAAATAATAAGCAAAAGAGAAATGTCTTACATTAGAGGAATATCAAGTGACAATAAATCCTAACAATGCTAAAATATTTTTCCCCAACTAGAAATATTATTTTGGAGTGTGGGCACTTTCTCACTCTGGATTTTAGTACACATACAAACACCTGCATGCATGCTCTTATATACCCACACTTAATACAAGCAAACAAACATGGTCCCAGGTATCCCACTTCTTTCTATACATGCCATATGGAATAAGTAATTAAATTTTCGAGTTAATTGATTATATATATTACACATACACACACACACACACACATAATTTTAATGCACAAATGGTAGTTTTATAAAATAATCAACATTTTTTAAATAGGGGTAAGGTTTACATATCAAATAATGGCATTTTGCTGTATTTGATTCAGAACTTCTTCCATAGGAAATACTGGAAAATCTTTGAACCTCAGGAAGAGTAAGCAATATGCTTTCAGGTGTACTGTTTCTACATGTGTAGCCAAGATTCAAACCCAGATTTGTCTGATACCAAAGTCAACACTCTTTCTGCCACAAGAGATATAAGATAATCCAGTCTAGTCCACAGGACTACTAATGAGAGTGATCTTTACCCAGAGGACTCATTTTAATATAAGGATAAAAAATAATTTGTAATTAGCAAACTAATTAGTTGTACTTAATGAATGGCAACAGATACTTTTTTCCCTATATCTATAACCATAACAGCTATAACTCATACTAGCACTGTTATCTTTAACTTTTGGTTGAAATAGTTTTTCAAAGTAAATTTTAGCTTTAATCTCATATCCTGGTGAATTTTGTGGTATTTTACCTATGGCTAAAATGAATTGCATTGTATGAAATGTCCAAAGAGGCCATGATCTTCTAGGCAGTGTTAAAAGTCCCAGAGTCACAATGCAAACAAAAGTGTTTTTTTTTTTTTTTCTGGCAAAAATTTTACCCTCCAGGAATTTTGTATTGTCGGTATATCATGGGGTCTCTATTTATTTAACATAACTAGGAAATAATGTTTATGAAAAATTAAAAATTAATATATTCATTGAAACCATCCAGAACTTTTAAGCAGTATAAAATCTAGTTGGGTATTTAAGAATACAAAGAATTCATAGACTTCAAAGAAAATAATAGAAAATAGAGATGCTCGAGTCTATAATTTGATAAAAATTAGTTTATGGGTACTATCTTCCATGATATCTCTCTGGAGAATTCATCATTTCCTATAAATACTACACTAAGATGTTACACAGCTTGGTAAGTACACATGAAAGTTACTGAATAATGCTTTCATGGGACTCCACTATCTTATGTTACTTTGTCCTAGACCTCTAGTTGCTTATATTTTAATACTGTAGTATCTATAATTAATCTCACTAGGTATACTTGCATTTTTAATGAATTAATAAATAAATTCATTCAGTAATTCTTGCACCAGGGTCCACATTGACAAGGCCAGGCCTGAGGAGACGGAAGTTACGCTAATATAAGTGAGACATAATCCAAGTAGGAGAAATAATCTTGTAACAAAATCATTAAAATATTACAAGAGAAGGATAAAATAGATAGGTGGAAAAGAGAGACTAGTGAGGCAATGTTAGGCAGGCTTCATGGACAAAGTGATGTTTAAACTTGGACTTCGGGATGGTAAATGAGTTCACTGAGTAGAGAAAGTGAGAGTGGGCAATCCAGGTAAAGAGAAGAAAGTGTGAAAAGGCACAGATACTCTCCTGAAGCATGGAGTTTTATATAGCACATTAGAGATAAGTTTTTGGGTTTACACTACAATTGAGAGGGTGCATAAATATGTTAATCAAAGGATTAGTATAATCATACTTTTAGGTACATAACTGAAAGCACTATAATGAACGAATGAGAGTAAAACATAAAGACAAGAGAATTATAGAAATAGTGTAGAAACAAGATCTTGAATACTATCTCAATTAAAGCAGTAGCTAAATAGATGTCAAAGGGAGATTTACTTACATATAGAAAATAAAGACAGAAAACTTCAGTTACTAATCAGATGTTTGCATTTTGGATGGTAAAGAAATAGTAGTCGTGATCTTTTGTGACTGGTTATCTCAATTCTTACATTCATTTATTCAGTAAATATCTTTTGAGTAAAATCATACACCAGGTTCTGAAAATAGAGCTGAATAAGACCTATTTTTGTCATGCCTTGGAGGGAAAGGCAGATACAAACCGTCTAAGGAAGAGGGATGTTTAAGGTGATCATAAACAGTCAGGCATGACTATCCATTCTATTTAAATTTAGAGACTACTTTAGTCTCTTGAAATAATGTCTTATGTTACTTCATCATAGTGGTGTTTTTTTCTGGGGAGGATGCTTTTATTAATCAAATTTTATATTTCTTCCTGGAACTCAGTGACAATACATCACCATCACTACCCCAAAAATATCTTCATTGCACATCACTGTTGACTCATTTACTAGGCCTGCTGCAACAAATTACCTCCAACTGAGGGGCTTAAAACTACAGAATCCTATTTTCTCAAAATTTGGAGGCTAGAAGTCTGAGATCAAGGTATTGGCTAGAAGCAGGGCTGCTTCTTTCTGGAAGCTGAACAAGAAACCCATCACATTCCCTTAACTTGGCTAACTTTAGTCAAGTTTCTTCCTGCCTTAAGGCCCAAGACTTTTCTTTTCTTAGAACATTTATTTTAAGAAAATATGTAATTGTAAATTCTTTCTCTGCCACTTTGAGATGCAAATCTTTTTAAAAGCTTTTCATTAATTTTACAACCTGCGAATGTTCTTCTCAAGAAACTGAGAGCCATTCCTTTGAAATATAATCATCAAAGAACATAGTGCCCCTATCTCCAGGTATCTGTGAGGTCTGTGAGCAGGTAGGAGCCTAATGTCTTATAAAGACATCAGTCACTGGATTCAAGCCCATCCTAATTCAGTATGATAACATCTTAATTACAGATGCAAATGCCCTATTTCCAAATAACACCACATTCACCGGTACCAGGGGTTAGGACTTCACAACATATCTTTTTTGAGGGACACAAATCAACTCACACATTTACAAAGAGTTTAAATGTGTTTATGGCAAAACAATTCATACTTGAATCTTCTCCTTAGGACTTGGCTTAAAAGAGTTTCATATATTTCCTTTAAATCCTTGGTGTGAGGGTCTAGTAGCAGCACATGTTCAAGACTATTTATGTGCAAATATAACAACTTCTCTTTTATTCTAGGTTTCTATGGTTAAATTTTCCTTCTTGCCAAGCATTTCCTCCTTAGTAAATCATTCTTATATCCTCTCCCTCCTCTGACTCATTAACAGGGCAAGATTCTGGTAGTTGTTGGGTCATCCAGCTAGGACTCAGTCTTGTCTTTTCACAGGAAGTTATCAAGTTTTCCACCCTGGCCAACATCTCAATTGATGTAGGAAGCATTAGAAAGCAGTGGCTCATGCTCACATAGGCCCCTAGTTTGGCACTGAATTTGCCCAGCTCAGGAGATTATAGGGCCAGGCATGATGACTCACACCTGTAAGCTCAGCTCCTCAAGAGGCTGAGGTGGAAGGATCATTTGAGACCAGGAATTCAAGACCAACCTGAGAAACATAGTGAGAACTTGTCTGGACGAAGAGAAAAATTAGCTGGATATTGTGGTGAATGTCTATAGTCCCAGATGCTCAGAAGGCTAAAGCAGGAGGATTGCTTGAACCCAGGAGTTTGAGGCTGCACTGAGCTGTTATTGTGCCACTGCACTCCAGTGTGGGCAATGGAGAGAGACCCTGCCTCAAAAACTATAACAACAAAACAAAACCTTTAAAGTTAAGACAATTCATAAAATATAAAAGTCTTCGGGCCAGGTGTGATGACTCATGTCTATAATCTTAGCACTTTAGAAGGCCAAGGCAGCAGGATCACTTGAGGCCAGGAGTTTGAGACCAGCCTGGGCAACATAGCAAGACCCTGTTTCTACAAAACAAACAAACAAAGTAGCCTGGCATGGTGGCACACACCTGTAGTCCTAGCTACTTGGAGGCTGGGGCAGGAGAATTGCTTGAGGCCAGGAATTTGAGGCTACAGAGAGCTGTGATCATGCCATTTCATTGTATTCCATCTTGGGTAACAGAGCAAGACCTTGTCTCTAAAAAAAAGAAAAGAAAAACAATTACAGACTGTAGTTTTTGCTAAGCCAATTCAGCATCTCTTTTCTCTCCTAAAATTTCTTCTCCACTCCTGACAATTTTTTTTTTTTTTAAGATTCACAATTACTGGTACTGTTACTGTCAGGGTCGTTTGAACCAAAGCAACTCCATTTTCAGTGAGGGCTAGGAAAATGAGGCTGAGACTCATTCTCAGCATTTCTGAAAATGATGGACTGCATTCTCAGAAAATTAGGTGTTCCTAACCTCTAGGTGTTTACAGTTAAGGGAAGAAATTAACAATGTTTACTAAACAGACCCAGACTTGGAAGTGTCCAGATATCCCAATATCTGGAGAATAAAAGCATTCCTAATTTTGCTTTAAAGATAATATTGATTCTTGCAAAATATAGTAATTAAGAAAATTAATCCTTTATCACAAACCCTTGTAGCTGAGCACATCTCCCCATATATGAGTATTGCACCTAGGGTGAACGCATTCCACCTCTTACTTTCAGGAATGTCCTACTCTATCTATAGAGTAGCTGTTCTTTCACCATTTTACTTTCTTAATAGACTTACTTTTACTTTGCACTGTGGACTCACCCTAAATTCTTTCTTGTGCGAGATCCAAGGGATCTCTTGGGAACTCTCTTGGGATCTAGATTGGGAACCCTTTCCTGTAACATATTTCTGGCGACCACAAAGGGACTATAGTGAGGAACCCAGCAACTGTGGGTAAGTGCTGGGGCCCTGTAACATATTTCTGGTGACCACAGAAGGAACTGTAGTGCAGAAACCCTGACCAATGGCTACCTTTGGGTGAGTAGTGGGGTCGCATAACATCTTTCTGGTGACAAAGAAGCAACTACAGTGCAGAAACCCTGATCCAACAGCTACCTTTGGGTAAGTGGTGGGGTCCTGTAATGCTACCGAGCTATTGATAATTAGAGTGGGTGTTGGGGCTCAGAAAATGATACTGCAAATTGGAGGTCTCAGAAACAGTTTCTTTCTGACCTTCTCTTGCCCTCCTCTCTCTTGCCACTCATTCCTTCCTGGGTCAAGCCATAGAAACTAGAATTCCTCTTCACCAAGATGGGTCATAGAAACCAGACTCCCTTTTCCCCAAAGCCAACTGTAAAACCTAAAAATATTATTCTAACCTTCCCTTGCT
Organism: Theropithecus gelada; assembly: GCF_003255815.1. NCBI lineage: Eukaryota > Metazoa > Chordata > Mammalia > Primates > Cercopithecidae > Theropithecus > Theropithecus gelada. Next base: position 46,676,965 of record NC_037679.1, on the reverse strand, counting down.
CTTCTAGGTAACAGCTGCCCTTAAATAAATCAAGACCTTTATTCCGGAGGAGTCCTGTCCTCTACCTAGGAGAAAGAAATGCTATACAAAGTGACAACCAAAATAAGTGACTAGGGCATACGTTTCATCATCAAGGTTTTTTAAGCCATCTTTAAGGTATGTCTCAGAAAACACATGCCACAGACACACGTGTGACTGTTTTTCTAAAGATATTTTTCAGGAAGTTTAGTGTTTGCGTGTTTTCTTAAAGTGGGGGAAGGCATAGAGGTAGAGGAGCAGGTAGGTGGTAAAACAAATAGTTTTTTCTGGCAGACTTTATTTAGTCCCCAGTAAATACACATTTTACATGAGATAAAGGAAGTGTCTTAAGAGAAAAAGGGAGTAAAGGAAGAGTCAATTATGCAGACATCTCTGGGGAAGTGAAGGAATAAGTCTTGACTTTGTTCTGTACCTGGGAAGGTAAGCTTGTAATGGACATTTTCAGTGTGGAATCGAACAGATTTTAGTTTTAGGAGCTAGACTTAGATTCTAGACCTAAAATTAACAGTTGAAATGTCCTTGTTTATGGGAGACCAACAAGGAATTTGCCTATAAATGATCTTTTGGGGCAGTCCTTTGCAGATAGCCAAGATCTTTTTATCTTTCTGTGGAGATCTGGCTGATGCCTGATGGATAACGTTAGCAACAGCTCTTCATTTGGAAGAGGGTGTTGAAATGGTTCAGTGTCCAGCAATAATCTTCTCTTTTGCAAAATATGTTAGAGGGATTCTGATTTTTATTTTTATTTTTTTTCCTTTAAGGGAGAATCAAAGAAGAACATTACTGGGTAGACAGATCTTGCTGAATTTTCCCACTCAATCTGATTAGCTCAGACTCTTTTGTTCAATCACATATCTGCACAGTTGTCCCTACTTCATAAAACCTAAAGCATAAAAACTGAACAGTTTTCCCTGTGTCTTTTTGGTCACTATTCTGAAGACTTTCATATCTTATAAAGCTATTATCAAATAAATCCGTGATTCTTTTCTCTTGTTAACTGATCTTCTGTTATAGAAATGTCGACTGTGACCCTTTATGATAAAAGACATACTCCCTTTCCATTCCTACAAGGGCAAGATTTTGACATTTTTGTAGTACTCTTACCCTGTGGAAAAGATAAGCATTTTATGTTTTCATTTATCCTAGTTTAGGGATTTTTTTTTTAATATGTTGAAGAGCTACCTCGCACACCTTCTCTGAATAAGCAATGTTCACATCTTTATATCAATGTCTACATTTTTCCTCCCAACCACCCTCTCTGTCCATTTCACAGTACAGCAGGTCACTGAACACATAGGGGTGGGTAGGACAACCATTCCTAACATTTCTTGAGTTTTCCTTTCGCAAACTTCCTAAGGCAGTACCAAGGCCTTCTAGATCAAGGAATTTTTACATTATGTATTTAAATTTCTTAGACCACAAAAGCTATATATAGTCCTTAATATTCCTTCATATCAAATATTCTTTCCTGAGTTTCCTCTGTTATATTAATGATGCTGCTAAGGTATGAAAGTAAGATAAGCTATAAAGTGTAGAAGAAAAAGTACTTCTGAAATTCTCTAATATAAGGGGATGTCATTGATTGATATGAGAAATAGAAGGTTTGAAGGTGTAATTGGTTGTTTTAGGATACAAATATCCAATTAGAGAGAAATATTCCATAGAGCATTCACCTTCCAATTTTCATAATGCCTATCAACACATCCAGTTTGTCACCAAAATGTTACAGCCCAGGGGGTTTTTATTGCTCCCTGAACAAATAAAGTCAATTCATTGAGACAGTGTTTCATATACGAGAAGGAGTTCAATTATCGCAAGGTGAGTGAAAGGATGGGAGACTTTTTTCAATTCTGCCTCTCTGAGAGCTTGGAGGCTAGGGTTTTTAAGGATAATTTGGAGGGCAGGGGGCTAGAGGACAGGTGCTGCTGATTGGTTGGAGATGAAATTATAGGAATATTCAAACTGTCCTCATGTGCTGAGTCAGTTTCTGGGTGAGGGTCACATGACCAGTTGAGTCAGTTCCTTGGTATGAGTTGCAAGTCTGGCTGGAGTCAGGTCTTTTGCCCAAATGAAAAAGCCTGAAAAATATCTCAAAGATCAATCTTAGGCTTTGACAGCAGTGATGTTATCTATAGAAGCAATTAGGGGAATGCTTAATCTTGTGACCCCCGGCTACATGAGGCTTGGGCAATAATAGAAAGGCAAGCTGGGGAACAATGGCTGGTTATTGTTTAACTATGCCTACATTTTAGTAGAATTCAGGCTTCTCCCATAATCTTAACCTTTGACCTTTTGTCAGAAGCACTCAAGCCAAAGAGACTCCATGTTGAATGACGGCTAGGAAATAGAAGGCTGGAAGTTGCTGGGCGGGGTTACCAGGATGTTAGGCATTCCCAGCCTCTAGATGTTTATGGTTAAGGGAACAGAGCAATAATTTTTACTAAACAGACCCAGTCCCAAGAAAGTCCTGATACCCCAATATCTTGAGAACAAAAACATTCCTAATTTTGCTTTAAAGATAATATTGATTTTTGCAAAACATAGTAATTATAAAATTAATCTTCTATCACAAACCCGTATAGTAGAGCACATCTCCCTATGCTTGTTTTTTGTTATCCTGTATATAAACAAGCATTGTACCTAGGGTGGGTGCATGCCTCCTCTTTCGGGAAAGCCCTGCTCTGTCTAAGGAGTAGCTATTCTTTCACCCTTCTACTTTCTTAATAAACTTGCTTTCGCTTTGCACTGCGGATCAACCCAGAATTCTTTCTTGCATGAAATTCAAGAACCCTCTCTTAGCATCTGGATCAGGACCCCTTTCCAATAACACTTTCATTAGTCTTACAGAGGTGATTTCAGTACACAACAAGAAGGAAGTTAGTTTCAGGAAGGTACTACTATCATTTGTCTTTTAAAGTTAACAAAAGCAGTTAACAGGTGAAATTAGAGGCAAGATGGAGTTAGCGTTGTTAAATCTCTAACACAGTCATGATTTTTGTAAAAGTGATTTCAAAAGTGCACCTCAAACTCTATAATTAAAAGGATGCTTCTATGCTCTAGAAGAGGGATCAGTAGTCTACAGTCTGTGGACCAAACCCATGCTACCAACTGTTCTTATACATGAAGTCTTATGAAATGCAGCTATATCTAATTTATCTATGTATTTTCTATGGCTGCTTTTTGCCTACATTGGCAGAGTTGGGCAGTTGCACCAAAAACCATTTTACTTGCAAAGCCTAAAATACTTTCTGGCTTTTCACAGAAAAGTTTGCTGACTCTTGCTCTAAACAAGGGTGTTCAATCTTCTGGCTTCCCTGGGCCACATTGGAGAAAAATTGTCTTGGGCCACACATAAAATATACTCACACTAACAATAGCTGATGAGGAAAAAAAAAAAAAAATTGGTGGTGCATAAATCTCATAATGTTTTAAGAAGGTTTACAAATTTGTGTTAGGCAACATTCAAAGTTGTCCTGGGCTGCACGCAGCCCACAGGCCATGGGTTGGACAAGCTTGCTTTAAACAAACTAGAGCCAGGTTATATAGGTTATATATGTCAATTATTATTTATTCACATTGAACACCTTGCTTGAAATTTTCCCCCATTTTTCTTTGAACAAATCATTTATGTTTCCTTGCTGAAATTCTACTTATCTTTTAAGATTTTACTCATGCTTTCTTTCTTTTAGAAAGCTTGTTCTTAATACCTTTTTTTTAGGTAGAACTGACCAACAACTGAGTTTGTTAAACATATCCCTCTATAGTTTTCTCAAGAACCAACATGTTTCTTATTTATCTTTATGCCATTAATGCATATCCCAGCATCTGCCACATAGTAGAGCTTAAATATGTATTGAGTACATGCATGAATGAATGAAGTAAGGAAAACATAGATGATTAGTTTTAAATTTTAGTGTTAAAAAATTTTAAGTTACAAAATGTAAATATAAATATAATTACATGGAGTATATTCCATTCAAGTCTTCTCCTGTTTATCTTTATTAAAACCAGAGGCTAAACAATGGGGAAGGATATTAGCTATTGTTTTTTCTCTCTTCTGGCTCCATTTTCTTCCCCTATCTCAATATTCTCTGTACTGCAAGTTTGAAGAGAGGGAAATGTCTGTATTAGATATTTTTATGTTGTTATGCTGATTTTAACTACTTTTTGGCAACTCTTGTTGGCCCTTATGCTCTCCATTGTGACAAGCATCAAAATTATTTCATACAGCATATTAGTGAGTTTTGCAGAGACACTCTCCCATGCTAAACTCAATAAAACACCAATACTCTGGCTGTCTTTAATGACTGCACCCCATCTCCCATCTACCATCACTCATAGGACTTACCCATTCCCCTTTTTCAGAAGTGCAGCTTTTTAAGATTTAATTCTCCTGTATCACCTAGCTACATACTTTTCTGCTTTCTACCTCTTAAGGAGCTCACACATTATTATAGTGTCAAATGGAAGTGCAGCTTGTACAATGGTTTCCATCCTGACTCCATACCATATAACCGCTGATAGCTTCAGGCAGCTTCTTATGTGTGTTTTATTTTTTTTTTCTGGGAAGAAGAAAACATCAGACAGTTGATGACTGATAAATTCCCAAACTCTAGGACACTTATTTCAATTTCTTTTTAAAATTATCTCTCAATCATTTGAGATGCTTTCAACTTCAACTGTAGAGTGAAAGGAGAAGAAATAAAAGAGGAATGATTATCAATCTTACTAACTTGCTTTTATATATATATATGAGACCTGTCTTTTTTCTCCTTAGCTTTTCCTTTTCATCGTCAGTACTCTGAATCCTACTGATTCTATATATGTAAGGATTATGGACTATCCATTATCTTCTCTATTTTATCATCAATCTTTTTCTTTCAACTTGCTCTTTCTCAAAATAATGTAACATACTTTAATTGCTTACATTTAAAAAATAAAGCAAAACAATCTCCCTTGAGAAACTCCATTACTCCTTCATTCACTCATCTGTCTATCCCCTTCTAGCAACAGTAAGCACTCTTGACAAAGTAGGCTACTCTTGCTTTCTCCATTTTTTTACCTCATACTCATTGCAATCTGTCACTTAACTGAAACTGCTAAAATTATTCCATGCAATTGTAACTGGTGTTAAATTTGAAGTACCTTGAAACATCAAGATATAATGCATATGGATAACCTGAAGTGAGGTACTAACCTAATGTTAACTTTGAAAAAATAAGTATAAGAGAAGGGCTTAGATGACTCTTAAAGCCATCAAACACACGGGTATTATGAAAGGGTCTAAAGTTGAAGATTAGAGAGGATCTGAAGTAAATGATTTATTTGGAGATAATTGCCACATTGATGTGATTAATGCTCTCTGCCCCCATTAAAAAGAGAGTAGTAAGTTTCCTACTTCTTTATCTCAAACTGAGAAAAGTGAACTTGAAAATGGCTATTAGAGAGTTTATGTGCCCACAGTGATTGGAAATGGGTTTGTCTCCTACATAGCAAATCTAAAGAGGCAGAGAATCACCTTAAGCTGAGAAAGCTAACAATTTTTTTTTCTTAGGTATTGTTAGAGAAAAGGGTGCGAGAGAGAGAGAGAGAGAGAGAGAGAGAGAGAGAGAGAAGACAGACAAAGATAGACATACTGAGAAACTTAAACTCTATTCATTACGACTACCAGAGGAGAAAATAGGCATCAGTAAAGACAAGCTAAATATATCATCAAATTTTTAGGTAAACTGGAATATAAGAGTGGATAAACAAGAATAAATTAACTTAGAGGAACATTTCTAGGACATAGGCTTTAACACCTTGGCAGATATTCCATGTGATACAGAAAATTTATGACTAGAGTAGATGTTAGAAGAATGGAGTAAGTGGAGGCTAATGCTGAGCAAAAGTATAAGATGTTTGGGTTGCAATGTCAGATAGTAGAAGAAATCATAATATGGTTTAGAAATATGGGCTAGTTGAAATAATTATATTATATGAGTTGCCATAGCATTATGCTCCAGAAGAAGACCCAGAGGACACAACCTTCACCAAGATCACCAAAAACTTGCTGGTGCAAAAGGTACTAGCAATTATATCACAAAGTTCAGGGTTGCTTTCATAGGTAAGTCAAATCTGCCAGTAGGAAAGATAGCCTTAGAACCCAAAATTGGCTTATTAAATGGCACAATGGGGATGATGGGGCCCAAAAGAAATTGCTATTAGTGGTAGTATCTAACCATCCAAAGGTAGAGGGGTGATAATTTTTATAATTACTGTCAATGTCAAGGGATAGTCAAGGAGTCTTGACCCACAGGTGGTTGTGAAGATAGTTAATGGAATGTGGTATCCCTAGGGACAAATAGGGCAATTACCCAGTTTTCTACTTAGTATCTACAATGAGAAGCCAAAAGTGAAGGAGTAGTAGGTTGAGGACAATAACCCAGATATAAACTCTCAATCTCTTGCTCAGTTTTCATGCGTGAGTCAATTTTAAAGTCTGTATCCACTGAAAAAGGAGATATCTAAGTCTACAGGAGGAAAGATCCTATAATACCACAGCAAGTACATACTACAAAGATTCCCCTAGTACTTCCCCAGAGGAATATATGGTCATTTACTTTGTTGAGTGAACACTGGGGAAAGAGAAGTATCACAACATTTGAAAGACAATAAGACCCAGGTTGTTAGTTGACATTAATACTTGAAGATAAAAAGCATAATCATAACCTCCTGATTGATTGGTGACATATGACAGCCATGTTGTAAATGGATTCCTAGCTAAAATTCAGCTTAGACCATCTCTACAGTGTCAAGAGATCCAACAATTGATTATTTTGCCAATTTCCAATTCTAAAATTGGAATGACATACTTGGTTATCGGATAACCACCATATTGGATGCTTGGCTTCTCAGGTAGGAATGACCAAACTCTGGAAGGATATTAAAAAAAAAAAATCCTTGGACAAATTAAATTTAGCTGAGTTTAAATGAGCAAAGAATAGTTCATGAATTGGGCAGTCTCTCCAACCAGTGTAGGCTGAGAGAGACTCCAGTGCAGCCATGTGGCAGAAGATGTATGGAGAGAAGGAAACTGATTTACAGAAAATGGAAGTGAGGTACACAAACAGGCAGATGGGTTAAAGCTTGGCATTTGCCTTATTTGGTTAGGGTTTGAACAGTTGGTCCCCTTTGATTGGCCAAAACTTGGTGATTAGCAGAAGAGTAGATTACAGTCTGTTTACAACTATATTTAGGTTATAGTTCACTATGTAGAAGAAACCTTAAGGTCAAACTTAAAATATATGAGGCAGCTTTAGGTTAAACTTAACACTTCCCTGATCTTGGTCATCCTCTAAATTTTGAGATTGACCAAAACTTTAGTTATTGATGTTACTGTCACCATTATAAACGTACTTATTTGGTCTCAAAACGCTCTAGAAAATAGCAGAACAGTGGGGTTTGTAAGGTGGAAACAAAGACTGCAGGTTATTCTTTTTTAATGATTATTGTAGAGCATCCCTTTTTGTCCTGGAATATACTATTTGCAGGACAAAAGCAAAACCTGGTCTTTCTAGGATCTATCTGCTTCCTTAAAGTCTTAGTTTGACTATGTCACATTAACATAAATGATCCCATTTTAGTTTGGTCTGGTCTGTTGGAGTCTAGTGCATCCGATCAGTCAGAAACAATGGACTTCCATAATTCTGCTTAAAAATTCCTCCCTTTTGGTCAACTTCTCCCTTTGGTGAGAGTACGACCAAAACTTAGGACCTTAGTAGCAATCTCAGTTACCACCATTTTGGGTTTCTGATCTCAGCATATCATTAATAGGTTATGGTGACCACATGGTCACACATTTCTTTTAGGTCTTTCCATTCCAGTTGAAGATACACAATTTGACATTCTGTAGATGGCTGCATGCAAACATTACAGACTTTTGAGAGAATGCAGTGTACCAGAGAGACTACTATTATGACTATTGAGTTTGGAGTATGCTCCTTAGCCAGGGTATCCATGAATCCAACATACTAAAGTCAAGTAGATCAAACAATAAGTTAGATAAAGAGTCAACATGCTTTAACCAAGCAGCCTGTTTGCTAATTCTCTACAATTGAATATAATACCTGATATATTTCTCCATGTGCAATGAGACATGCCAGCAACTACACAGATACTTCTCTGTTTAGCCAGTAAGTAATCTAGAACTCTATTATTTAGTATAACTTTCATAAGATAATTTGAAGTCCGCTGTGTAACCATAGCCTTTACATTAAAATCTTCTACAGAGCTTATGATGAGGAATAAATTTTTAATCCTTGCCTCATTTACTCCAAACCATGAACATAAGGACCTAATAAATCATGTCCATCTAGAAGAATGAAGACCTCTTGGCAACCTTTGCTTTAACCCACGATGCAAGTTAAGATGAGTGAACCAACATTCTGTTTCAGACTGATTATGAGGCAACAAATATATTATTAAAAATTTTCACCTACATTGACCTTTTGTCTTCCACCTATCAGGGCAAAAGATTGTCATGTATAAGGCTAGCTACAAAATTTTTCTCAAAAATATACCTCACAAATGCAAATGAAAGACTTATTTTTCATTTCTATAGTTCATAGAGGCTTAAATGAAAAAAAAAAAAATGGAAAGATAAGTATCTCACGAGAGCAAACATATCTTGATTCATGGTCTTGGGAAAAACGTCCATGACAAGCATACCGTCTGCTTCTGGGGATACTGGGGATAAACTTCCCTGGTTAGCTTTACCTTAAGGTTTCCAATGGCTATACATTCCAGAGTATGGAGGGAACCTTCTGAGTTGTAAGATTATGAACCCAAGGTTCAAGGTTCCCAAGTTTTGCTTCAGTGTGGATGGCAAGGGCAATCTTTCTATGATGTTCTCAGAAGACTGAATCTTTGGGTTCTAGGTTGTGAAGAAGTTGACTGTTCTCAGTCAGGGGACCATAAAAAGCTTTCTTAACCTGGTGAAAGTACACTTTGGTATATGAGCTACTGTTATAACATAAGCCCTTTTGCATGGGAAAGCTTTCTTACAACCAGAAAACATGCAATGAATATGACAAAGGTTCAATTCAAATCCCTCTATAAATGTTTAAGTAGCATATTGGGTAGCAGAAATGTACCTGAAGTTTGATCATCTTTCCAAGTCTATGGGTTTGACAAACCAAACCTTGGCCATAAACTATTTCAGCAATTTAGAACAGTTACCACATCTATGAAGGTTAGGGCCTATCTAACTCTCTCAAAACAGCCAGGAGACAAAACAGGAAAAGCAGGAAAGAAGGGGCCATATTGGTGAGGACTAAACTCTGATTTTTTATCTTGCCCAAATTCCTATGTGAGGGGTCTGGAGAGTCATACCCTACAAAATCATAAATTCTCATCAGATGGGTTTCAATTGACCCTGTATGTCATGACTTACTTTCCAATCTGACTCTGGCACAACAAGGGAGAAAATCAAAATGTTTTACCCCAAATTATATTTCTTTGCCATACCTTGAAATTGCCCTGCAAAGTCTCTTGTGGGAAAAAAACCCACATTCCATATCCCTTTTCCCCTTTGTTTTCCTTTCTTCTTTCTTTCCCAAACCCAGGAGATAATCAACTAAGGGTCAGGTACCCTTTTAGGTCTGATAAGAACCATTTTACAACCTGCTATCTGAGAGATTCCTCTGCACAATAAAACTCGGTCTCTACAATCCTTTACCTTAATCTAAACATGCCTTTTTATTGATCCCAGGTCTTCAGATAAGCTCAACCAAATGTTTAAATTTACCTGTAGCCTGGAAGCCCCTGCTTTGAGTTGTCCTGCCTTTCTGAACCGAACCAATGTCTCTTTCTTTCTTTATTTCTTCTTTCTCTCCCTCCCTCCCTCCCTCCCTCCCTCCCTCCCTTCCTTTCTTTCTTTCTTGTCTCTCTCTCTCTCCCTCCCTCCCTCCCTCCCTCTCCCTCCCTCCCTCCCTCTCTCTCTCTCTCTTTCTCCCCCCCCCCACTCTTCTTTCTTTCTTTTTTTTTGAACAGAGTCTCACTCTGTCACCCAGGTTGGAGTGCAATGGTGTGATCTCAGCTTACTGCAACCTCTGTCTCCCATGTTCAAGCGAGATTCTCCTATCTCAGCCTCCTGAGTAGCTGGGATTATAGGCGTCTGCCACCACACCCAGCTATTTTTTGTACTTTTAATACAGACGGCGTTTCACCATGTTGGCCCGGCTGGTCTCAGACTCCTGACCTCGTGATCTGCCCACCTTGGCCTCCCAAAGTGCTGGGATTACAGGCGTGAGCCACCACGTCCAGCTGTATTTCTTAAATGTACTTGATTGATGTCTCATGCCTTCCTAAAATATATAAAACCAAGCTGTACCCCAACTGCCATCGGCATATGTTCTCAGGACCTCCTGAGAGCTGTGTCATAGGTCATGGTCACTCACATTTGACTCAGAATAAATCTCTTACAGTATTTTACAGAATTTAACTTTTTTCATCAATAGTCACATACACATAATATATATAGACATACGAACACACAGAAGCAAATCTCATAGCTTTCATAAAGAATTACCATTAGCCAACTGTTAGTTTTTCTTTTCTGCATTCAGACTATTAATCCTCCAATTACCCATTTCATTGCTCTAAGCAATTGTTAACTAAGGGAAAAAAGGCATTCCTGAAGGGACAACTCTTAAGTGAAACAAAAAATTTATATTTCATAAATACAGAGCTAAGATTTTAGGCCTAAATAGTGTCATTTGCTTAAACCAAGGGAAGAAGTGGTGTCAAGTAAAAGTTTCATCAAGATAACAAGACAAGATGGTCAGAAAAGCACCTTATACAAAGGTTTGACTTAGAATGGTTTCAAGATAGCCAATTAAATTACAAAAAGGTGTATTTTAGTTTGATAGGTGTTCTTTTTAACTTAGTTACTGTTTCTTAGTTAAAATTACTAAAATTATTGAGTTCAGGGTGGAGCCCTTTAAAGAATGAGACAAAGAAAGCATTCTTCATGCCTGGCCTCTTCATGGATAGATCTGAAAAAGAAGCAATTTTACTTGAGGGCCTATGTTTTATAAACACTTTATTTAGAAGAGGTTTTTCTTTTCACCTTTAGGCTGGAATACCAACTAAGTCAAAAGATTAGCAGATTTAATTTTTCTTATCAATTAGTCACTTAAGTTTTTATTTGCCTTTTATAAAGAGTCTTTAAATAAAAATACTGAAATCGTTTCAGGAGCTTCAACAGGCATCGCTAGATGAAATTAATTCAGGAGTCCTAATTTTCAAGTACACTTCCTCAAGCACAATGTTGTTCATTTGGAATGTTCTACTTTAACTTTAAATGATCTTTAGTAAGATTTTACCATTTCTGTAAGCCTTTGCTATTTCTGGGACCTGATACTTATGCAAGTACAAGCCAGAAGTTACTCAGTTTTTCAGAATTCAAGGACCCCATTTTTACCTCAAATATTGGCTGTAGCTCTCAGATCAACTTAGCCAATGATTTTTTTCCCCTACATTAATATGCAAGAAAAAAAAAATGGGGACAGAACACAATAATCCCTGCAAATTTCCAGAAGCTGAAGTTTATACCCACTGCAATATTGCCATTTACTATTGTTTTTTGGTTGTCTCTGACTCAGTCAGAAATAAGAGGCACCTAACTGGACCGAAGCCAATTAACTGTTGGATCCACTCCAATCCTGGACCCAGAACCGTCCCTGTTGCAACTTTCATACCCAGTTTGGATCAGAAATTTTCTCAAACAAACTCAGAGAACTCAAAACAAAAATCTGTGGAGCTTTAAAATATGAGCAAGCACTTACCATAATCCCCAGTTGCTGCAAGAGCGCAATCCACACAATGGGCCTGGCAGATACCTTGCCTGGTCACTCAGGGCTCCTGGAAGTTGCTGGAAGCTCTATTTCAAATCCCACTTCTGACACCATCTGTTGAAAGAAAATCCTTAGCCAAATTTAACTGAGTTTAGTTGAGTGAAGAACTATTCACAAATTGGGCAGTCTCTCCAACCAGAGTGGATTCAGAGAGACTCCAGCACAGCCATGTTGTGGAAGAAGATTTATGGACAGAAGAAGAAAAGTAATGTACAGAAAATGGAAGTGTGGTACGGAAACAGCTGGATCGGTTACAGCTTCCATTTGCCTTATTTGAACATGGTTTGAATAGTCGGTCTCCTTTGATTGGCCAAAACTTGGTGATTGCACAAAAGTAGGTTATATAGTCTCTTCACACCTCCATTTAGGTTATAGTTCACTATGTACAAAGAAACTGAGAGACAGGACTAGCTGGATTTCCTAGGCCGACTAAGAATTCCTCAGCCTAGCTGGGAAGGTGACCGCACCCACCTGTAAACATGGGGCTTGTAACTCAGCTCACACCCGACCAATCAGGTAGCAAAAAGGGTTCACTAACATACAAATTAGGCTAAAAGCAGGAGGCAAAGAAATAGTCAAATCATGTATCACCTGAGAGCACAGGGGGAGAGACAATGATTGGGATATAAACCCCAGGCATTGGAGCCAGGAGTGGGCACCCCATTTGGGTCCCCTCCCATTGTATGGGAGCTCTGTTTTCACTCTATTAAATCTTGCAACTGCTCACTCTTCTGGTCCATGTTTGTTACAGCTTGAGTTGAAATTTTGCTCGTCATCCACGACTGCTGTTTGCCGCCATCACAGACCCGCCTCTGACTTCCACCCCTCTAGATACCGCAGGGTATCTGCTGCATTTCTGATCCAGCCAGGCACCCATTGCCGCTCCCAATCAGGCTAAAGGCTCACCATTGTTCCTGAATGGCTAAGTGCTTGGGTTCGTCCTAATTGAGCTGAACACTGGTCACTGGGTTCCACGGTTCTCTTCCACAGGTTCTATTAGAGCTGTAACACTCACTGCAACGCCCATGGTTCCATTCCTTGAAATCCGTGAGGCCAAGAACCCCAGGTCAGAGAACAAAAGGCTTGCCGCCATCTTGGGAGCTCTAACAACAAAGACCTGCCTGTAACAAAACCTTCAGGCCAAACTTAAAATATAAAAGGAGACAGCTTTAGGCTAAACTTGATTTAATAAGGCCGATTTGAAACCTCTAAAACTGTACTCAAATCTCTTTTCAGGAGAGAACTTGTCAGGAGAAGCATTAGCTGTCAGTATGTATTTGTAGGATTTTCCTCAGGGCCCACACCAAGATGAGTCTCTCTCCAAGCTACTGCCAGTCAATGACTGAGCATAGTGCAGAAATTCTAGAACTGGACTGTTAGTAACCAATACAGGACTCCTGTAGTAGGCAGCCTGGGTAAGACTGCATTGGTGCTGCACAACACTCTTCAACTCTTCCTAAACAATCCCCCTTTCTTCCCTCAAATGTCAGACTTGCATTATGGTATGAAGGTTTTCCCTAAATACTATAAAATTTTGCTGGCATTTTTGGCAATAATTCTTTTACACTTCTAATTATATCTTGGCATCTGCTTTCTGGAGTTCTTGAAAAAACAGTATCTGTAATTTGGCCTAAAAAGGAACTTAATAATTTGACTTTTTCATTAGTGCACAGGCCTTGCCAAATGCAATTTTTTCTTTTTGATCTCTAAGAATACAGTGCTATTTTCTTTTTTTATGAAGTCATGTGCTATGGGGATTTCTGAGTTTAGCCCATTTTCTATTCTTCTTGGAATCCTTTTCCTCCTCATCTCCTCATTTTTATTTAGTTACCATGACTCTAAGAATGGGATAGATAATTTTAGGGGCCCAGTACAAATAAAAATATAGGCCTTATACAAAAAATATTAAGAATTTCAAGACAACTATAGCATAGCATTAAAACAAGTGTGGGTCCTGCTAAGCTCAGGATTCTGTATAACTGCACAGGTAACATACCTATGAAGCTTGCTCTGCTTAGTACTTCTTCTTTTGTGACTGAACTATGATGACATTTTATCAAGAAGTCTTGGCAGATCTTCTGCATACCAGGAGTCTGCACATTTGAAATGATGACTCTTTTTATTTATTGAATGACAATCAAAATCCCTACTTTGTCTATGTGAACTCTTTTAAATATATTCAATTAATCAAATCAAAGGAAAACATATTAAAAGTTTTTAAATAAACCTGTTCTTTGTAGTGCAAAGATTATATTTTTAAAATTTATGTAAATTTGATTTTCAAATAGCCCTAATACTGTTTTTCATTCAGTCTTTCTTCATCAGGTATTGCTGAGTAGCTTGTCAATTTACTAATCATCCCTTCAATGTGTACTAGTTCTGACCTGCCTTAAGAACACTTACAAACTGGGTGTGGCCTTTGTATTCTCAATGTGCCCTTTCATTCCAAGGAGACGAACTGCACCAATTTAAATAGCAATCTTAATTGCTTTGCAATGTACTCCTGATAAACGTCTACTGAGACTGATTGCGCCCTTCACCTGTGGTTTGGCATTCTATCAATCTCATAAGCTCTTATTGTTAATAAAAGGCAAAGTAATTAGTGGTATTGTTTGAATGGTGCTACTTTCTTTATGTCTAGTGACAAGGTAGAAAATAAAATTGCCCTCAGGTTTTTATGTGTGTTCATACATATTTTAAGATCTTACAATCAGTGACTTCAGTCTCCAAAATGGGGTTAGATAATGTAATATGCTTTTTTTGGTTTGATAGGAATGTATTTTTATAATTAGGGATATTTAAAAGGCATCTTAATATATTAAATTTATTATCTTTAATTATTAAATATAGTTTGATTGTGATAAATATGAGATATACAGATAAGTGCAAATACGATGGTATATATAAATCAATCCTAATCACATCCTATAGAGCTAACCACAGCCAATCATTCTTACATATTTTTTTCTGTATCTAAACCACGTAATCTAGTTTACAGCTGGGTTCTCCTGACTCTTTAAGACATAGAAAAGATTAAATACAATTGGCTCAAATCTCTTCCTTCTTTATCCTCTGAAAGTTCAGTTTCTGGGATTTTTGGAAATTTCTATTCACTTCTGGTTCTAAGCTTATCTCT